>NW_028327177.1:118879459-119179459 GCF_987537825.1 Furipterus horrens
AAGATCTGTTTAAACCTACTCATTACAATATTGTACAATATATAAAAGCAAACTTCTGGAAACAACCCAAGTAAATGTTCAGTAACAGAGGACTGGCTGATTCAACTATTCCTTGGTGCCTTTAAATCCTATCAACATGTATTCACTAAACACTCAGCCTATCATATAGGATCCTACTCTACTAAAGCATAAGTACATTTAGTGAGAAAAGATTGAATGAAATAACCTTATTTAAATAATAGCTCAAGATCACTATAAAGAGGCTATTAGTCAATATAAAAAATCCTTAATCAAAACTCATTATTTACCATTTCACTAATCCATCCTTTTAAAAGGAACTCATCCTGAAATATCTTTTGAAAAAAATTTGGGAAGGAATCATAGTATGTTAGCTCACAGAGTAGTAATTTGGGGAAGCTTTCGTCAATTTTACAGGTGGCTCATAGCTAATATAATCAATCAATGAAGAAGCTCTCACGAGCTGGAACCAGTACATGTCCTTAAAGGACAGTGAAAAGGTGAAAGAAAAAAAAGAAAGGAAAAGAAAACAGGACTAGAGGCAGGGACTTTTATTTAAGAGGCTTAATTTGAACATATTCTGGTTGAAGGGAACCACAGAGATCCAACTATTTTTTTATTTATATTTTTTCTCTTGTTACATGATACTTAGAAACACTTTCCAGAAAATCAGCAAATGCTGACGAATTAATTCACAGGTTCTTTATCTTCTGCCACTGTGGAGCAATTTTCTGCACCTGGGGGTTAGCAAAAGCTTTACACAAATGGGCTAGATCCTAAAGCGCATGTAGGATTTGGATGTTAGAAAACATATCAACTTTCTCTGTAAAATTTTTCTATTCTAGTGTCATTGATCCTTTCCTTAAAAAAACAAACAAACAAAAAACAGCCCTTCAGCTTTTCTCTTAATTTCAACTATTTCACATTTACATTTTTTTCTTTATTAACTCAAGGTGAAGCATATGAAATTGCTGACATTTAATAGTTTTTTATCTACCAAATAAAGGCAACATCCAATGGTTTAAAATTCATTTCCATTACTTGAATTTTCATCAGTATTTTCTCTTCATGGATGGTGATTAGCCAACTCAGGCTCTCCCTATTGCTTACCATGACATTACAATAACTACTGCGCTTGCCTCCACACCTCTGGTTTCTAACCTTCTCAATACCATCTTACATGCTAAGACCAGAATAGTCTCCATGAACACAGGATTTGATCATGACAGGTCTTGTTGGATAACTCTCTTTCCCATACCTGAAAGCTTATTAGAATGCAACTGATCATAGGTGACATTTTTAAAGGATAATCTTAAATCAGCTCTAATTTATCAAAAGGGTAACTCATTTTCAAATTTGATAATTTATTTTTATTAACTAACTACATAGGAGTACATTTCCTAAATGATTATTGCGGACTATAAAATGCCTTAAGAGCAAGAAATGACCATTATTAACTGTGGTAAGACAATACTTTTCATATAAAAGTAAATCACACTCACTGACCATTTCTATTATTTTAGTAAGTACAAAAAGAAAGAATAGAGTAGACAAATAATAGAAAACATTAAAGACATTGGTACACACCTGCATAGAGGAAAAGTATGGAAAGTCAAAGCAAATTTAAATTTTATACTGCTACAACATGTATGTAATACAACCTAAAGTACATCCCTCCCTCAACACAAAATTAAAATAAAAACCTAACTGCTGAACATGAATGAAAAGCATGTTGTGCATTGATAAATGTTTAAGTCATTAGTCAAAGAAAAGGTATTGACTCTAACTACTCATTGGTAACATAACTAGATAAATGAGTGTAAATCAAGAATTAATTACAATAAATATTAAGAAGTGTCCTTCGAAAAAAATTAAAGTAAAATAGCTATAAAACCTATATATTAGGGGTGGAAAAAAGAGTGGTTGGTCCTCTTTTCTCAGAGTTTCTCTGACACACAATGGCTTAAGTGAATTACATTCTCATTTGGATGTAATTAATGTTGAGATAAAAAATATTGTGTATAAATACATCACTCTTCTAAATAAAAATAGAAAGTTTAAAAATATTCTTTGCTGTTAGCAAGCATTAAATAGAAAAATATATATTACTTGCTTTTCATGGCAGCTTCCATTGGGAGTCTACTTCTGGTTTTTTGTTTGTTTTTATCTGAGTATTTCAAGTGACAGCTATAAGAAAATGAAAGCGATTAAAAGATAACATTTTGTAATTTGTTAGAAAATCAGAAATTTAAGGAAGACAGGATACAGATGCAGAGAAAGACACAACCACATACCGTAACAAGACAGATTCACTTGAATTCCTAAGGATGGGTCAGTCCTAGCTTCTGAGTAATTCAGCGCAATTATGCTATAAAACTTTAGAAATTCCCATGACACAAATTTTTCCCTCTTGTGGATTAGAGTAAGCATTTATATGGTTATAATAGCTGCTAAAAAACAAAATCTAATGAAGTAAATTTTAAAGATCTTGTTGCCTTTATTCAATAAACATGAATCAAGCAGCATCCAATCTAACAGAGAGAAAAGCACTCCAAAGAGCTGTACAAAATGAAAAAACTTTCATAGGTAGTGGGAGTGGGAACAAAGAAGTTATAGGAAGTAAAAAAGTGGATTGGTTATGGCAAGATCACTTTTCTTTAGGGAATGGAAGTAGTCTATCAGGCAGATTATTTAACTAGTGTGATTGATTTAAGATTCCATTTCTGAGAGAGCTGAAAGTGTAATTAAGTTTTGGTTTGGTGACAAGAGGCTTAGCATAAGGGATTCCATTTTGGTCCTGTTGTCTTGTTTTTAACAAAGCCAAATTCTTATAACTATAAACACATTACCAGATTAGACTTTTTTCCCAGAAACTTTGTTTTGCTAAAATTCTATTTTATATTTTATAAATTCTATTTTATAGTACCTTTACTTATAAAGTCATACTTTACTGAATCTTTAATAAAACCAAACTCGTACTCCCAAAGTCTCAGAGGATTTGCTCTCAGGATGATTTTTATAATCAATTTGTTTATTTAAATTGCAGTTTGAGATCATGAATAAAAGAATATGCATGGAAAACACAAATATAACAGATTATACAATAGAAAATTATCAACTTAAATTATAATTAAGCAAAATAATAATGACCGAGACTGTCTGACTAAAATTTAAGAAAAACCACTGATTTAATAGCATACAGTCTCTTTTAAAAGCTTTCAATCAGACACAAAGACCAAAAATATTTTCATGGGAAACTGATTTCAATGTAGACAAAAATTAATGGTCATGAGCAGGGCTAAATTCATGCAGTTACAGTATATATCGATTTAAAAATATTATTACCATTAGAAATTACTAGTTCTTAATACCAAATTGAATGAGAACGGAAAAGATAAAGAAAAAGAGGGTATTTCTCAGCCAAGAGTTGGCAAATTTATTCTGTAAAGGGCCCGATAGTAAGTACTTTAGCCTTTGTGGGCCAATCTTTGTCTTAATTTCTCATCTCTGCTATAAACTAATGAGCATGGCTGCGTTACAATAAACTTTTTTTATGGACACT
This sequence comes from Furipterus horrens, assembly GCF_987537825.1. NCBI lineage: Eukaryota > Metazoa > Chordata > Mammalia > Chiroptera > Furipteridae > Furipterus > Furipterus horrens. The sequence goes on from NW_028327177.1 coordinate 118,883,040, forward strand.
GTAATTTCATATAAATATGCTTATATCAGAAATCACTTTTATTTTGACTTTTTAAAACATTTAAGCCCTGGCTGGTGTGGCTCAGTGGATTGAGCACTGGCCTGCAAACCAAAGAGTCGCTGTTCGATTCCCAGTCAGGGCACATGCCTGGGTTGCAGGCCAGGTCCCCAGTTGGGGATGTGCAAGAGGCAACCACACATTGATGCTTCTCTCTCTCCCTTTCTCTTTCTCTAAAAATAAATAAATAAAATCTCAAAAAAATTAAAAATATGAAAGCCGTTCTTGGATGATGGGTAACACAAAAATGGATGACAGATCAGACTTAACCCATGAACCAGACATAAGTCACCTTATGTTCTAAGTCACATGTTTAATCATACAGTCATCCCTTAAACTAAAATAGAAACTAGACTTTTTCATCTCCCTCATTTTCTATACCTACAACTCAAATATTTTAGGATCTCCTACTTTGTATCATCAATGTCTTAATTCAGAATCATTATTTCTCATTTATATAATTGCCAAAAACAAAACAAAATTAAAAGCATTCCATGGGATCTTGATGAACTTCAGTGGTGGTCACACCTCCAGTCCATCCTAAGAGACTGTGACTAGAATAAATCTCTCTAAAATGCAAGCCTATTCCCATAACTTGATTGATCAGGTACAGATACACAAATAAAAACAAAGATCACTTTAAAAATACATTAATAAATTTGATTTAATATTTAAATATAAAACATTTAAACAACAATTAAAGAAAAAGTTCTTACAAATGCTAATGAAACATTTGCAAATTTGCATATTTAAGAGGAGACAAAGATAACCCTTATACAATGTAAAAATACAGTCTGCATTTGTTGACCACAATACAAATCTAATTTTTAAAAAATTCCTTATTAGATAATCAAATTGAAACACATCTCACTTCTAGATAGCTTATATAAATTAAAACACTGTATAGAAAAGGAAATAATGAGTTAATGAACATAGATTCTGAGCATCAATGGCTGCCAACATTTAAAAAGATAAAAAGATATTATGTGCCTTCTAATGAAAGGGCATGAAAGCATCCACAGTCTTGCCTAAGAGATGAAGCCTAAATCCATTTAAACTCTGATGCTACCTGTCAATTTGGAGAAAATATAGAAGAAAATGTTCAATGGCACCATGAGTATGAAGTCAGCAAATTCCAGAGCTATGGCAAACTCTCCAGATCAAACAGCCCAGATTCTTATAGCTGATGTAAAGAAAATGAAGTGTTGGAGAAAGAAACCACAGGTTAAGAAAAACTTAAAAGACAAAGATAACATTTTAAAAATGGGCAACACTGAACTGTAGTGTCTAGAGATGCACACTTGGGTGATAAAACCATAAAATTAAATAATTGTTATAAAAGTCAGAAAGTGGTTAAATCTAGAGGGCGCATGGTGCTGTCACTGGCAGAAAGCACATGGCAGGGATTCTGCAGTGGCTGACAAAGGTCTATTTCTTGACCACAGTGCCTCTCACTTCCAACCAAAGGCACTTTGATTACAGTCTGTGTAAGTTTTAACAAACCTTTAAGGAATTAATAATGCCTGTTATGTTTAAACTGTTCCATTTCAAAGAAGGAATAAAAGTATCCCAACTCATTATATGTTATCATGACTCTAACACCAAAACCTACCAAAGCAAGCACAAAAACAATGATCTCACGATATGCCATGACCAAGAAGAAATCTTTTCAGAAATGCAATGGTAATTTAATGTTAGAAAATCGAGTAACTAATTGCATAAGTAAGCTAAGGGAGAATAGACCACAATATCATTTCATTGAATGTAGCAAACATTTTATAAAATTTAACACTCATTTTTAATTAAAAAATAAACTAAGCAAATAAAAAAATAAAACTTTCATTCCCCAAAAGAACACTTATTAGCATGGAACAAAAACATAAATAACAGAAACTGTCAAAGATATTGGCTATTAATGCTTTTTTCCAACACTGTTATGAAGATTTTAGCAAACCCAATAGTATGAGAAATAAGTATAAACTGAAAAAGTAAGATAAAATTACAATTTGCAGTTGTCGGCATCTATCTACAAAAACATGAAATAAACAACTGCAAATATTTTTAATTTATAAGATGTGACAGACTGTATAATTTAAAAAAATAAAGCTTTCCTGTATACCAAAAACTCCTCACAAGTCAATAAACATTTGAGTAATGTGTCAGGGACTATGCTAAACACCAGACAAACCAAAGAGAGCCATAAGAAAATACCCCATGACAATAGCAACAACAGTGTGTTGTGAAGAACTACATGGAGAAAATGTGTGACTTGCTTGAAGGACTTACATAGCATTTGATTAAATCAAGGTGCACAACAGGTTCCTGGGTGGGAAGACTCATAATTGGAAAATACAAATTTTCCTCAAAGTAATCGGTACTTCTAATGCAATTCTATTAGAAATTCCAAACAGATTGTGAGGACAGAAAGTGGCAGGTTTAATAAACAGATTATAAAGTCCATCAAAATTGTCTGAATACCTAAGATTTTTTCAATAATAATAATGTGAAAGAAACAGCCTTATAAGCTGTAAAAGCAATAAATTCAGTTATTAAAAAGAATACAATCTGTGTAAAGAGAGACAAAAAGATCAACAGATTAGAACTAAGTCCAAAACAAATCTATAACTATATCAAAATTCAGAACATGATGAAAGGACATTTGTTGATGGTATGAACATGACGACTAAGAGTTTTTTGGTTGCACAATTAGGTAGAAAGATATTACTGAATGAAACTGGGAAACTAGATGCAGAAAGACTAAATGAAGCAAAAGTCAAATAAATTTAATTTCAGACTTGTAGAATTTGAAGAATTCTTGTGGAATCCAAGTAGAGAAACATCAAATAGCTAGTTAGCTATATGAGTCTGGCGGTTTTAACAGTGATCTAGGCTGAGCTGTCAACTGGGAGTAATCACACAAAGTTGGTAACTGAAGTCATAGAAATGGATGAGACTATCAAGAGGAAAGTATAGTGAGAGGAGGAAAGCACTGGATCTTAAGGAATACAAACACTTAAAAATCAGGTAGAGGAAAATAAGCTGAAAGAGATAAAGTCAGGCTCATCAATCAGGAGATAGGAAAACCAGGAATATGTGATATCATACAAACAAGAGCAAAAACGTATTTCAAAATGGTGGAAAATACAATTTCAGGTCTGAAAATATCCATTTGAATTATCAAAGTGTATTGTGCATGGTACAAAGTTATAGATTCACAATGTGAATTCAAGTGAAGAATCCATATTTCAGAAGTGTCTCTAGAAAGAGCTTATGTAGATAATCTTTTTAATAGAAAATTAGAAGGAAAACAGCATAAAAAAGGAGGGGGTTCTGGAAGGACATATACAAACAAGAAACAACAGTCATTCCAGAAAAAGGAGTTACAAATCATTTTCAACTTTATACGCTTGTGTAGTTTTGAATGCTTGCCAAAAACATGAGTACTTATAGGTTAGTAAAAAATACAGTTTATTTTGATGAAAAAAATTACCTACTCAGATATATCCTTTATAAGAAAAAATAATTACTTAAAAGTTTAAAAAATGTCAGGGAGGCCTCATACAGATCCATAACATTCTAACTCTTTTATTATAGCCTCACCTTATGAAATAAAATATTTTTATTCATTCTTTTAACCAATGTTCATTAAACATCTATTATAAAGCACTCACTGTGCTAATAAAACTGGAGGTAAAAATTTAAAAAGATATTATCCCTAAGCCATGGGAGCCAACATCATAACAGAGAATACAAACATGTAAGCAAATAATTATAATTCAATATGACAAGTATATAACACAAAGTGCCAAGGAAGGTATAATATAAAAAATTTCATGAAAGAAGTAAAATTTGAACTGAATCTTCAAGAAAAAATAACGTAGGAGTTCTAGTCAAGCTCATCTTATTCATAAGGAACAGAAAAGCAAAAGCAGAGAGGCATAAACATATGTTTGAGAAGAAGACTGAGTACTTCAAATAAATTTTAAATCTGCATTCAACCGTCCTACCCATCACGCTTCTTGGTTCCCAATGTATGCCCCACCTCTACTGATGAGGACCTCATCAAACCTGCACATCTCTATCTTTAAAGTACTCAGCACAGATAACAAGTTATCCTTTTCCTATGTACTTAAAAAAAAAATAACATCTATACATCCAATCATAAGTTTCAAATCTTGAACACCCTACTTACAGATTATTTTAATTTTGAACCTATCTCATTGCATAGTAACGCCCTACTGCTGAATGAAAAAGAAAAGATAAGAAGAGAAGAGAAAAGAAGCGGAGAGGGGAGGGGAGGGGAGGGAAGGGAAGGAAAGAAAAAAGAATAAACTGAGCCCAAAAATACAACTGGGGTCAAATCACTATCAAGTAATAAGACTGATTTATCAACTACCACTTTTTCCTAAATATTTTCATGCACTGCTATTTGAAGGAAAGAAAGAATCTTCATAATTCCAGGAAAGTAATCAGTACGGTCATTTTCTTCGGAAAAGTCACAGCTGTTGAAATAAAAGTTCTCTCAAGGGATAACGTGGTGGCTAGGGGTTAGAGAGGATAAACACAACAGAACACCTCATTTCTAAAACAGCATTTCTATGTTCATTTGCTGTTTCTATTAACAATCACTAAATAGTCTTTTATTTATTTCCCCAGGTGAAACAAAACAAAACATATGTATGATATATTTCATGTACCTTTTAAAAGATCAAGTTATGTTCTCATTTCTTTATAAAGAACTATCTTCAAATTAATTACAGAATGATTACATTTATTTTACTTACATACTTTAACTTAATTTTCTTTTTGGTGTTGAAACAGTATATGTTACATTTGATGTGTTTTGTCAACAATTATACAATCCATATTTTTACAAGGGAACAACATGTTACAAATTCACTTTCAAACTAAGACTATTCTAAGTGAAACTATTTTTCTCCTATGATATTCTCTTTGATTACTATACCTATAATGCAGCATCCTTCCTACATCATATCTTTATTATATCACAATATTTGAGGTTAGTTTTTAAGCACTCAACATTCTAGGGGGAAAATGATCATTTCAGTTACATGAGCATTTCACACATATTAAGAGTCCTGATTTACATATATAATAATCTACTGTGAACATGTGGAATCATACATTTAATGTTAAAATACCACCTCATTGTAAAGAATTAGTAATGACACCAAAATACATATATTATATTTCTAAAATCTGGCCTGGTTTAAGTTGAGACAAATTACAATACAAAAAAAAGAGATAAAACTAACCAAAAATACTGTTGCTTACTGAAGGTAACATGGTTACTAGAAGGCCATAGTTTCGAAGATCTGATACATATCAGAGAGGTCCTGAGGAGAATATACTAAAATTAGTTGAAAGTGGGATAGGGCCTTCTATTTACTTTTTACTATAAAACAGTAGGTAATGTTTTTGAAATAAGAAGCTTAAGAGCTAAGAAATAGTAACTAAACATACTTTTAAGTTAATGATATTAAGGACTATGGTAAATTTCAAACGAATTAAATAACATTAAATGATTAAAATTTTAAACCCCTCTTCCTTTCTGCAGTTTCTTTCCCCTCCCTGTTTTTCTCTTTCCATACATATATGAAAATATACAAGGTCTGTCAGGAAAAAGTCCAGTCATTGTTAATATAATGAGGATAGTTTGTGCAACATCCATGTAACCTGTCAGCCAAGGAGAGTGGATTGGAATGTGCACACGTGAACAATGACAACTTCACTGCACTACTCAGTGGGGGTGGTAGATGCCATTGAGTGAGCATGTGTACTGTGTGGCCGTCACATTCAAAATGACTGAGCGAGTAGAGCCACGAATCTGCATCAAATTTTGTGTTAAGCTTGAACATTCCTCTACAGAAACTATCTGGATGTTTCAGAAGGCCGCAGCTACAGGCACTAGTGATTGGCAGCTTCATCAGGACAACACACCCACTCATGCATCACGTCTCGTGCAGAGTTTCTGGTGAAACATCAAATCACCCAGGTGACTCAGCCCTGCTACAGCCCAGATTTGATGCCCTCAGACTTCTGCCTTTTCCCAAAACTAAAATCACCTTTGGAAGGGAAGAGATTTCAGACCATCAGAGATTCAGGAAAATATGGCAGGGCAGCTGATGGCGATTTGAAGAACTGTGTGAGGTCCCAAGGCACCTACTTTGAAGGGGACTGAGGCACCACTGTCCTATGTACAATGTTTCTTGTATCTTGTATCTTGTTCAATAAATGTCTCTAGTTTTAATATTATATGGCTGGATACCTTCTGGGCAGCTCGTACATTTGTATAATAAATTTATTTTAGGAAGCTGAGTTGGTAACAAAAAATAATAAAAATCTTGTGTAAACAAAAGGTCTTTCTATTTAGTTGGCATTTACTTTTTGAATTTAAAAATTCTGTAGATCATCCTCAGTGGACACGAGAGTCTGCGTTTAGAAATTTTGGTGAACAAAAAACCTTGCTTTCTTGTTAAATTCAATAGTCAGAAAAGGAATGCCTTTGAAATAAATAACTGAACCATCATCCTATTATTTCTCATACCCTAAATCATTTATGTGTGTGTATGTATAGAACACTCCCTATACCTATATTTTTACCAATAAATTCGCAGATTTTTGTATTAGCAAAATGCACTAAACTTAATACCAATTATACTATGTGACAATAGATACGCCTTAAAATTAAAGAATCCTAAAGTAATTTATATTATTTCTAAATATACATCACTCATCTCAGACTTCTTTTTGTTTTCGATATTTACTCAAAAGAATAATTACAAAATTAGTGAAATGTGGCACAGTTCTTATTTGGGAGAATAACCTGACTAAAGCAGACCACTCACTAATAAAGTGCAACTTAATAAATCATGTGGAATCTTATTTTGTTCAAACCCTTACTAACTCCTAGCACCATCTGTTACCATCAAAACTATATGACAAGATATGATATATAATTAATAGGTAAACAACAATCTAATTAAAATGGACAAATACTCCATGTTCCTGCCATTTGGGAGCTCTAATTACAGACTAAATTTTAAGCTTGAATTAAATATTTAAGCTGGAAAATTAACTTTCCTTCTCGAGCCTTGAATACATTAATACAGATATGTGAAGCGACTTCCTGATGGGAACTTAAACATGTAATTTAGTTTCATCAAAGCAGTTACTAATTGTTAAGCAGCAGTACCTTACCATATGTACACAATAGCTATTTAGAGCTGAAAAGGTGGTTCTAAAGCACCCCTCTGCAACCCTTTCCTGACAATAAATATAAAATGTATATACAGCACAGCAGTAAATACTACACATTGAAAATAAATTACTTAGAGTCTTCAGCTTTCAATGATTTCTGAAGATAATTAGAAATTGGTCTAAATAAACATGATACCTATATTTGACAAGGTAAAAACCACACACAAATATAAAAGGCCAAGATATTCAAGATCAAAAAGTATCCAGGAATAAAATCCTAAGGTTACACAAAATTAATTTTTTAAAAACTCTGGCCTACTCAGTCAAAGTAATGGTTTAAGACAATATACTAATTCTTTTCTTGCAACCTCTTCTCTTCATAGAATGTGGCAAACTTTGATAATAATGTTACAGAAAGATATCAACTTAAGGGTGAACCTTTTTCTACATGTTTCATTTATTTTTGATGTGGAAATGACCTTAATGGGCACCTGTCTAAAAAAATAAATTCTACAAGCATACAAAAAACATACAGTTTTTCTCTGCTATTTTATTTAGCAAATAGAGAAAATGAGATTGCTCTTAAAAAAGGTACATATCAGTCTTTTAAAAATAAGTTATTTTGATTCTTTATAAACATAACAAACAATGGAAGGTTAAATATGTTAAAAGTTTGTCTATGAAACAGCTTTTGTTTATATATTATATGTTTAACTGTTACTAAGTATTAAATAGCATAACCATTAAGTTATACTAAAAATGATCTGATTTTTATAATTATACAGAAATGTTAAACAGTACATTGCACTGCTTAACATTCAAGGCCAATGACAAATCCTGTATTTGAAAATTTTACCATAATTTAAGTAAATGAAAACAAATCATAAAAGATCTGCATTTAAGAATTTAAAAAAACCATTTTATCTCCTCTGACAATAGAAAATATATTTACTATTTTATAATTCATTAATGTTGTTCTAGGGTTTTGCTAAAGAATAAGTTTATTGCCTGTTTTTTCTACCAATATATCCCTCTATCTGCTCTTTCCAAAAGTTGCCCAAATTTCACTCATGCTTACATTTTGCTCATTTAAACTACTGAACACTGAAGGCTCCTCGTATATTAGTGGTCCCTAACTATCTGAATATGAGGATACTATTTAAATTTCAAAATTTATCACATCTCTTCCCTGCACAAAAGAAGTAAATGTACTTCACTGACAAAACACACCAATATATATATATATATATATTCCCTTAATGTTTCCTAGGAAATCATTGCCATAGACTGGCAAATACCCAAAGAAGGAAAACAAGAGCACCCTTTGAAAAATCCTTTGAGGTAAATATTTTCATATTATTCTATATCACACAAAGATTAGCAAATGAAGGACAATCAGTAAATATTACTGAGAGATTACAAACTCTGTCCTAAACGATTTGATGGATATACAAAGTCTGGCTGACTCACATTTGAGTAGCATGTTTCTTTTCTGATATTAAATCAGTCAACTATAAGATAACAGAAGTTCCTCCATAACGCAGGCTAGAAAAGTCTATTCAATTTTATTTAAAACCTGTACGCTGTAAATGTATATGCCATGGAATTTACTGGGATGAGAACTATATAGATATGAAATTCATGACATATTGATTCAACATATTGAAATGGTTTTTAAAACCAATTTATATAAATGATTGTAATAGTCTATATTATGTTTAGCCTTGAGGCATATGGTAGCAAATTTGAATTTAACTTTAAATAAATTTACATAAATATAAAAAGTTCAGTAATTTTAACCACTCTGCATACGAAACAGAACAAAGAAAAAAACAAGAGAATTGTATTGTACTTGAGGCCGAGGTTCAAACAAACCAGAAATCTAAGTTTAGTTTTTAAAAAGAAACATAAAAAAATTAACTTCTATAAGAAAAAATGTCATTGATGAGGAAGGTACTACTAAATATTGAAGAGTAAATATGTGTTTATGTATATAATTTATAAATATATATATTCAGTAAATATGATTTACATTTAATATGTTTTACAAATTAATGTAACTCAAAAGGAAATCCAAACTGATGTATGGTATGCATATATTCAGATGGAACTAATAATTAAGACAGGTACAATAACTCCACTTTAGAGAACTTAAGCACTTCACAGAATGAAAATATTCTTAAAGGCCATTAAGTTTTCCTTGAGATACTAGAAAGTCAGAGACTTCATCTTTTTTTATAACAATGGTCTAACTTCCCATCATTAGGGTTCAGTTCTGATTAACTTAAGAGACTTAGCCAGAAAAAAACACAGGCTCTGAACATGAGGCATAAGTGCTGTTTGTGTGAAATAAAGCAATCTTGAAAATAAAAATTTGCTCTTAATCTCACCTCATCCCTAGTTTAATCAAAATAATTAAATTGCCCATATATACAGAAATTCTAAATATATTAAGCAAAAACTAAGATATAACCCCTAAACCTGGAGGTTATAGTTTCAGGATTATCAGAGACATTTTTAAAAGCCTTCTTTCTTAGTTGCTTTACAGATATCTTTTCTCAGGACCACCTCGTCGTCGTCGGCAGCCGTCCGTCTCGAGAGACGATGGTGTAGCTTCTTAAGAGTCTATCTGCACCGCCGAGAATGGCTGTGCAGTCCGACTCGGGAGTGACACGGTATCTGTCTCCTCCCGTGTTGAATCGACATCTTGCGATGACGCTGGAGTGTCCTCTCCAGTGGAGCTGAAGCTACAGAGCCTGGGCAGGGTGATATGGAGGGTCTGCTGTTGCCCATGCAGCAGAGCCCCCCTCTCTTCACAGCTGAAGGGTCCAAGGGAAAGATGGAGTCAATACAGCTTGGCTTCAGGTGCGCCGCAGGAGTTGCCGGTGTTGACTACAACGTCAAACCGCCTTAGGGACTCCGGCTCCGGATTTTCTGTCGGGGTTTACTCCCTTAGCCTTTCCCCTGAAGAGGTATGCCGCAAGGCAGCGGAGGTTTTTTGGAGTCAGAGTTTTCCTTCTCTGATGTGCCCTGACTGGAAGATCGAACCAGCGACACTTAGCTCGCAGGCCGACGCTCAATCCACTGAGCCAAACCAGCCAGGGGTATCAGGACCACCTACAAACTAGATATTACACTTAATTTTGCAGAAAAGGCAACTTAGCTCAGATCTTTAATGCTAAACATTGTCCTGTTTATTGCACTATTTTCTCTAAGATTTTATTCTGAAAATATTCAAACATTACATAAAGTTGTAAGAGTGTTACAGTGAATGCTCATATCAAATATATAGATTCTATAACATAATTTTACTATACTTGTTTTATCTCTTACCTATTTATCCATCAGACCTTCACTTTTATGCATTTCAAAGATGCAAATGCTGTATTACTTTTTCATTTTATGATAAATATTTCTGAGTCTACACAAAAGTTTAAAGACTTTTACAGTGACCACCCACCAGAATATCCCATTACATTTTAATATAGCTACTTTATTACAATGTCTATCCATTCGTCCATCCTTCTATCAATCTATCTTACATTATTTTAATTACCTAAATTATTTTTGCAACTCCTGACTCCCTTTTGCAAAAGGAGAGCTAATGAAGTTTTGTATTTAAAACTTATCTTACCTCTATTACTTTCAGTTCAAGAAATGTTTAGCTACCCAAAACACTAATTTGAGAGAATATATGCAACTCTATGTTCACTGCAGCATTATTTACAAGAGCTAATAGTAGGAAACAGCTCGTGTCAATCAGTAGATGAGTGAATAAAAAAGCCGTGGTACATTTTACACAATGGAATACTACTTAGCTAGTACTACATTGGGATATCCTTTGTGACAACATGGATGGACCTAGAGGGCATTATGCTAAGTGAAATAAGCCAGTCAGAGAAAGACAAATACCATATGATCTCACTCATATGTGGAATCTAAAAAACAAAATAAACTCACAAACAAAATAGGAAAAAAAAGATAAATGTTTAGCTACACATGCTTTGAATGTTTTTTCACTTTCCAACTTTTCTATCAGGTATTGACACAAACAAACCCTTCAGAAGAGAACTCACTTATTTCTCTTTTGAGAAAAAATAAAACTGAAATGTTTTCTTGGACTATTAGGAAAACTGAAAAATAATCCATAATAAAAGTTCTTAGGGAAAAAAATTATACTCTGTGATAAGTGAAGAGATTTAAACAAGAAACTTGATGTAACTGCAGAAAAGTTACACTATTAAAATGAAGCGATTATGATATCTTTATATGTTTACATAGTATTTATGGTTGTGATTCTATGGTGAATATTATATCTATACATACACACATAATTGTCATTTTCTACTGAGTAAAATTTTATTCTCTATTTACATGAAGGGATTTCAAAATATCAGTATTTCCTGGAGTCTGGCTATTAATCTTAAACTAATATACCACTTCATCATAATTGCCTCTATGCATAAAGTCTCTCACTCCCTCAGTGCAAGTGCTTTCAAACTCATTGCAACCCCTAGTTCTTTGACTTCACTTCACATCAATCCCTTAGTATCCCCTTCTAGTTTCACTCCCTTCCCCATCAATCCTAGATTATATAAACTACCATTTCCACTAATGTCTCACCAATACATTCTCCTCTCTTGCTCTATCAGCTGTATCTTTGCTGAAAACCTTCCAACACTTGTCCAATCTCAGTCACCTTCTCTATCTTTAACTTACTGAAAGCACAGGAACTAATGGACCAAGAGGCATTCCTTTCACCTTTCAGCCAACTGAAACCCCCACATCCACTGTGGCAGCCAAGGAGTAAGTATACCACTGCTGTGAGGAGGGCAGTTTACAGACAGTTTCCGGCTGTCACACCTTCAGGATCCACAGCAGTGTTCACACCAAGGCCACACTCACCCTAGGCAAAGAGAGGGATGCAGGAGCAGGACCACTGCTGCTCAACACAGGGCACCTCCGACATGCAATATTTGCTCTGCCCACTCCTACCCCACCGCCCCCTCACTGGTCTGGCTGAGACGTTCTCAACACTGCACTGCCATCTGAGGCTCTTCCTCCTCAGTCTGTCATCCTTTCTCCTTTCTTACACAGATGTCAGACCCGCATTATGGCCTAAAGGTTTTCCCTACTTACTCGTGTTTCCCTTTCCCTTACTTTCCAAAGGTTTCCCCCAATAAACATCTTAAAACTTCCATTTCTCTTTGGCAGCTGCTTCCTGGAGCACCCAAACTGTTGTCACATCCACTCTTGTCATATTTGTAGTATTACTAGTAAAAAATATTAGCCATCCTCCTGCACAAACGAATCCCTTCACTAGCCTTGGCTCCAAATCTGTCTCACCTTTTCATATACCTTACTCCAAATTTAACTATTTTAACTTGCTTTTTCTCCTATATCATCCACCTTTTTCTCTAACTCCTGGACCCTATTCAACAACATGTAAAAAATTTAAGAACAACAAACTCTTTCAAACTTGTACTCCCCCCCCCCTCTGACAACCAGCTTCTCACAGATAAAATATGGATATTCAATATGAAACTACCTTCACTAGTAGTCTATAATACCTCATCTCCCACGTATATATCAACTACCCTGTGAGCTGACTTGTGTTCCACCCCACTCCACTTCACTGCTTACTAAGGCCATCAGGGATGCAAAATTCAACTTCCCTGCACTTCTCTCTGCCCCCTCTGTTCATCACACTGTCCTTACTGCTGTCTCTTGCTTTGTGTTCAGTCACACCATCATTCACTGTTCCCCTCCTTAATCTCAACACATTCCTCTTCCCCATCATACATCTGAGAGTACTCAGCTTCTCTGAGGTCCTCTCCCTGAGCAGTCGTACACACACCTAACAAATACACTTATTTATCTTTGTTTCATCAATGCTTACCACAATGGGTGGAATAGCTCAGCAAACAATTCTTAAGTAAATTCATGCCAAATTTTATAGTAATGATTCCAAGCATACATCCTTACTATAACTGATCTTAGGCTTCAGAGTCTATATGTATATATTCAACCATCTCCTAAATATTTTTAATCAACAAGATGCCTAGACAGGTTCCTATTGTACTCTCTAAGGAATAATACCACCAACAAATCATTTGCCCAAGCTGGATACCTCTATTTTCTTCTTACCCCTCTCAAATCCAATCAACTGAAAAATCTGGTCAATTCTACTTTCAGAATCAGTCCCTTCTTCATTACTCTGACTCTGATTTAATTTAGTGTCTCTATTTCTCCCCTTACCTCCTGTAATAGTCTCCTAAACTGGGATCCTCGCTCTTGAGATCTCCCTCCAATTCACTTTTGTGATCAAATGCCACTTAAGTGTTCTTTGTAAATTCAAATCTGATCATACTGCTGCTCAGCTTAAATTCCTTCAGTAGGTCACAGTGCCGAGGTAGCACTGCAATCTGGAGCTCTTTTTACCCCATCTGTCTGTCCTTCTTCCCCTTGCATTTTTTCCTTCAAGAAAAAAGCCCAAACTTTTAGTATAACGCACAAGACTCTTGAAAAATTTAGATTCCATATATACAAGTCTCTGATCTCAATATTACCCAACATGCAAACCCAAACCACTTGCAGTTCCTCATATACACTTTGGGTTTGCAGTCATTTCTGCAGTATTTCCCTCTGTCTAAGGTCTTCCTTCAACATTCCTCACACACAGCTCAGCCTGCACCTTCTCTGGAAGTGTCCTTACAACCATCCCCCAATCCCACCTCCAAGCTGGTCAAGTGCCTATTTCTGGGGTCCACTATCTCCCATGCATGACTCTACCATTATTATTCATCAGACCAGAAGTTAACTTTTTTAGCTGCTATTCTCTCCTCTCCTATAAACTTCAAGCTTCTAAAGAAAAGAATCTTATTTTAATTTTGCTGATCCAACACCTAAAATACTGTTTGCCATAGTAGGTAACTAAGCAAAAAGTTTTGTGGAAAGAAGTTAAAAAAAAAAAGGAAGGAGAAAAAGAAAGACCCTTAGGACCTCAAAAATTTGTAAATTATTTGACAAAATAAATGTAACTCATAGTTACTGGTTCTCACCTTCACCCCTGTGATTACTAATTTTATGTCAACTTGACTGGGCTAAGGAATGCCAAAAGAGCTAGTAAAACATTTCTGGGAATGTCTATGAGGGTGTCCCTGAAAGAGATTAGCACTGGTATCAGACTGAGTAAAAAAGATGCCTTCACCAATGTGGGTATCATCCAGTACATTGAGGACCTGCACAGAACCAAAAGGTGAAAGAAAGGCAAATTCGCTCTCTCAGCTTGAGCTGAGATATTTGTAGTCAGACCAGGATTTAGACCATCTTCCCTGCCCTGCCCCCACCCCATCATCCCAATTCCCAGCCCCTCAGACTCAAAATGAATTACAGCATGGGCTTTGCTGGCAAATCATGGGACTTCCTAGCCTCCATGACTGCATGAACCAATTTCTATACATACATATATATAATATCTCCTATTGGTTGTGTTTCTCTGGAAAACTCTAATACAACTCACAACGCCAGATGCAAGGTCTATAAATTGTCCCGCAGAACATTTCCGGAAGTCATTCTTAAGCATCTCACACGTGCTCCTGAGCAAGCCCAGTCAGCTCACAGTCACCTACCATGGCACATCTATGATCTACCCTCTTTGCCCAACTCTGTGTGGTGTTTGAGGTCTGCTCATTCCATTTCCTTCAAACTAAACCTGAGTGGGCCTCAGGTTCCCCCATCCAGGTATATCCTTTGTTCTGTGCTGCTGATAATTGGTGGCTACTGCACGGACCACTGATGGGCCCCCCTGCAGCTTTTTCAGCATCCTGCCCCCTGTTTTACAGAGCCCTGCTTCCTTCCCCTCCGCTCTGACTGCTGTCACACATGGTGTCCCACACCTTTCTAACACTGTCGGCCCAGTGCAGTCTGAGAAATGCCCGTCACTCTCTGTCCTGTGGCAAAGAAGGAAAAAAATGCTTTTCTACTAGTCTCTCAGTTTAGAGAATAAAGGGGCAATACTGCTTGTCCCCAGGCATCGTCCAGAATTATCCTCATTCTGCAGTTCTTTCTCATTGTTTTCCTACAGGCCACTTCTCTTCTTGCCTGCACAGTTCTCTGACACAAGGTCTAGACCAGAAAACAAAACAGACCCTAGGGTGAATTTTAAAATGCTGCTTTTCTAAAAACTGAGAATATCACCTGGCTCTTTAGTCTTTATTTTTCTTAGGGAAAAAACTCACTTTTGTTCCTATGCATCAAGGATTACTGGCAGGCCAACCCTGCTGGTCACCGCATTCAGATATGCCTGAACCCCTGCAGTTAAAATAAGTGAGGTCCACACCGAAAACATGTTATGCAGAGGGTCTTACACACTAAAACAAAACAAAACAAATAAACAAACCTATTTAAACATGGAAATCCATTCTTGCTCCACGTGTCTCATACTTAACATGTTCCATTAAAAACTTTACATTAAAATTTCTAAATCATATAAGGCACTCAAAGTAGCTTTCCCATTCGCAAACAGAAGCCTCCCTTTGGGGAACTATTTCACAAAGTAATATTCTCTTCTGAATTCCAGTGTGATTAGGCCAAGACCTTCGTGCTACTTAGCCCGCAGTACTTTCAGACAGTGGAAAGCATTCCAAAAGCCACTTCCAGACAAATGCCAAGAGAGGAACAAGACAGCAAGTAATAATCCCTCCTGGCTGGGAATTACCAGTAAATTTATCCCTTTGATGAAAGGATTCATTCTTTATGTCATGAGAACGTAAGGAAAGAACAATAACTCTTCTTGTAAGTTCTGTACTCAATTCAGAATCTACGTTAGAGGGTAATATATACTAACAAAGTATTAATGTAAGTAAGAATAAACTAGAGGAAAAAAAAACACAAATTCTCTGAAATAAAAGCAAATTTTCAACAAAATGTACAATGAATATAAACGTTACTGTTCGTTCAGTTCCATTCAAAAATTGATATACATTTGGAAATTAAATTCCTGGCTTAGAAACATGATAAATAAGCAAATACTTTAGGTTAATATATTTTTCTCATTAAGCACTTTATGAAAGAAATTTTTCTTCAAAAATCAGGTATTAAAGTCTAAAGTGTTCAGTCACTAAAAATAGGACTATTTTTCCTCATTTATTTTGATACTTTTAACCATCTCATAAATTGTATATTTCTTAGATGTTAACAACCTATCCTCCTAGAATTTTCATATTTTGGTGGAGAAAAAGAAATACAAATATAGCTTTTTAAACTGAATGACTTTAAAATTGATCTTTATAAGAAATAATCCAACCTTTAAAAAACAAGCAAACAAACAAAAATACCTGAGGGAGAGGGGTGAAGAGGCTTTAAAACCATGAAAGAAATAAAGATGGTCAAGGATTGAGGCAGTATGGTGTAGATTTTAGGTAATTTTAAGCACTGGATAATTTTAATGGGAAAGAAAGTCTCAATTCAGTTATAAATATAATTTTAAGAATGGCACACTATACCTTAGAGAATCTATATCATGGCATTTTTTTCAAACAAGTAACAAGAACATCAAAAAATACTTCCTCCTTATGTTGTATGTATTCAATCTGTGGACTCCCACTGCAAGTGATCCTTGAGACAATATCATAAAAGATTTCTAAAACAAAATGGATAAATATGAGCATTTATTTAAAATTCAAGCAGTTTTTCAAAACTCCATTTATATTCAGAGTGTCCAATTATCTACAAGATATATACAGGCTGCGATACAAACTATTATGATTAATTTTTTTAAACAAAAATACTAGCACATATATACACATAATGAATCTTATCTCCCTTCAAAGTATCCATTTTGGGCAGCTATATATCAATTTTGCTGAAGAAAATTCAAAAAGAGGCATTCCTAAAATACTTTGATTAATGGATTATGTATACATCTTCCCAAGGGGACAACTTCAAAGGGAATAACACACATTTGAATAAATAAGCTCTGATATATTTGTTTAAAAATTCGCCTCACTAATTTATAGTCACATGTAATAGAGAAAACTGTAAAATACATAAAGTTCTCTGCACTAATAAATTTTCATTTGAAATTTACACAAACTAAATATTTTGTAAGTAGCAAGAAAACAGAAAGTGATAAGGGACAGGAAGTTAAGTGTTATAAACTCAAATAAGGATAAAAGGCTATTATATTACTACCTTTTTAAAAGTAAGTGACTATTGAGGAAAAAGAGAAAAACCTTCAAAGCTACAGCAAGCATTCTATAACAAATATCAACAAATGCACTGAAAATAGTCCTTAAAGTCTGCAGATATATTTCTTATCTTTTATGAAGCTTTATTTCATCTTTTACTTTCAGTTATAGTATATGCAAAAGTGATACCAACTAATAAAAATTCATCAAAAAATGCAACTCATTTTCAAATAATACTACGTCTAAAAAAGCAAACTACTGTCAATTACATTTTATCATTCAAAGGATAGTAATTTTTACTCTAATCCATGCAATGTTTTGAAATAGGTATAATTAAAAAAACTAACTTGTAACTTGTAATTACTATATTTATGCATCTATAGAATCATCCACACAAACACTTTAAAATTATATATTTTCTTCAATTCATCTTAATTTAAAAACTCTTCCCAAAGTAGTTTATTTAAAAAAATTTAGTAGAAGGCATGTAATTTTACCTTTTTTGTGTATTTGTTATGAAAAGGCTACAAAACAAATACTTTGACCACAAACCCTGGCTGTTCAATGCCTTCAATCAAAGCACTGCAATTAATATGAAATTCTAGATACAGAATATAATGCCACATAAATAGTATAACAGCCAAATTCTGTCTAAGAAGCCATATGTTTTTTCCCATTGTTCAAAAAAAGGAGATGACTTCCCGTCACTTATGTTTCTGATTAGCAAGGTGATTTATGCCACAATCACTAAAAATGCCAGCAAGTGAATGAGAAAATGCATAGTGACTGCACCAGATGTGCACAATAAACAGGAATCCCATTGTAATCTCTGGTACTTAGTTTATATGAAGGTAATGTAGGAAACACTCTTGGATATGGCAAAGTCACTCTTTTTTTACATTTGACTATAAATGATATGAAATAAATTGTGTGTTTTATACTTTATGGCATGCATACATTGATAAATTAGGTACCGTTTTGTATCCTGACTTATCTACAAGACAAACCTGGCTAAGATCATGGGGATTAATTGCTTCAGAAGTGTGAAATGCAGCTTTTCCATTCTTTTCTGCACACTCAGTGAAGAAACAATGATTAATCACTGTTTAACTATTCTCTTGAGGATCTATAAGATTGCCAAAGCAGGACTTATCCTCATAAATCCAAAAAATACAGGTTTAGATTTTTTGCCAACAACTGAAAGAACATGAACTTAAACCCATTTGTTATCAGATTAAAATAATGTCAAGGTTTTAGAACCCCACTGGTACACAATTCTCTTTTAATCAGTGACTTCAATAGGAAATTAGATTAACACATAACATAGAACAAAACCAAATGTATTTTACAAAAGTAATAATAAACATATCTTTTAAAAATTATAAAACATCTACAGCCTAATAAAGTCAAACAAGTTACAATGGAACTTGAATTGATAACCTTCCTTAGCTACATAAATACTTTAATCCCTCTGTGCTATTTATAAAAATTAAAATACATGCTATCAGATGAAAAATATTTTTAAATGGTTATTTCACATGGAAAATGGCTACTTATTCCAAGAAATTTTATTCCAGACAGCTAAAGCTGAATGACAATTATGTGGATAAAATTATTTAGTTCCAATAGTACTAACATATATATTTATAAGCCTTAATAAGATTGAAAATGTAGAACTCCAAACTTTAAGCCTATAGTATATATGATCTAAAAATATGTAACATTTTGAACAGAAGTACATAAGAGAGGCTTCAAATATATTCCAAGTAATCTAGGCTTTCAAAATATCTTCAGCCAATATTCGCTACATTCTGAAAAAATTAAGTAACTCTTAAATTGAGGTGAAATTATTGTTCATCCTCTATAAAACTTGAATACATATTTTTAATAACTGAAACCTTATTTTGTCTCAATAATATAACATTAGTATCATAATGGTCAAATCATTATAATGGTTATAAATGGGTCAGCTGTTCATAAACTACAAAGTATTCCTAAATGGGAATAACCTAAAGTAAAAATTCAAATTTCTATGTAAAATAGGAATACAGTCACTTCTGAATTATAAAGGATTCCATTTTCTATTGATTCTGTTCATATAACTTCTCCCTTCCAATTCATGATGCTTCTTTTAGGTCTACTAGGTACCACAAGAGACCAGCAGAACTATAAGCAAGAAGAAGTGAAACTGTTGGTCACTTTCACTGTTCATAAGTCTTTGTAAAATTGAAAAAAAAAGAGAAAGTGAAACAGATTCTGTATTTTCCTCATTTCACTTTTATCTAGGTTTGGTTGTTTCTTCATTGTCAAAAAGCGAGTTATGTCTAGTTCATGTATATTAAAAACTTAAAAATAACATTCACAATAAACCTGGCAAAAAACTGATTTTCCTTACATCATCCATTTTAAAAAAGAAAAAAATTTAAATAGCATTTAAGAGTTAGCTAAGTACTTACTATAGAGTAAAAAGTTAATATATATTTGTTGATTCTGCTCTTGAAGCTGAAGACATTTTAGAGTCAACAGAAACAGAATTATCCTTCCATCTTCTCCCTATGTTTCCAAATATCTTCTCCAGTTCAAAAATTTCAATTCAATGGTACATATTTTGGATGAACCATCCTTCCATGTTACTCAAATTATCCCACTAGCATAAAACCTCACAGAGATAACAGAGTGTCTTGTTTAACCTGAAAAAATGATTAGGACAGGATTGAAGGTTCAAGGACAGACATCAATATCAGCTTGCAAATGGAACACAAGAGTGTCGGAATGAGATAGTGAGATTCTTGCACTAAGATTTTTGCAAAGAACTTTGTGTTCATAAAGAGAAAGTTCTGTAAATGGTGTAAGTCAGTAACCTAAACACAGAAACCAAGTCCCAGATGACAAAATAGCAACCTGTTGGAAAAATGTTTATGTGAATGCCAGGAAAGGAGACACACTACATGATGTTAAATAATAAAGTTACTTAACAGGGACTCAGCAAATAAGATGGTGAAGGAGCAGCCTGTGACGTGTGAACTAACTCACCTATGAAAAGGAGACTTCCCTGAAGACCCTTCTCAGAGTTAGCCCATTAAGTATGGGGCAGGTTTGCCACAAATAATAGATATAGTCCACATACTGACCATGATATAATGTGGGTACATACCAAAAGAAAATGAGAGATGCCCTGGCTGGGTGGCACAGCTGGTTTGGAACATCGTCCCATGCACTAAAAGGTTGCAGATGTGATCCCCATTTGGGGTGCGTACAGGAGGCAACCAATCAATGTTTCTCATATCAATGTCTCTCTCTCACTCTCTCTCTCTCTCTCTCTCTCTCTCTCTCTCTCTCTCTCTCTCTCTCTCTTTCTCCCGCATCCCCGCTCTCCCCTCCCCCAATGCCGCCTCTCCAACCTACCCCCTTCATTTCTCTCTAAAATCAGTAAACATATCCTTGGGTGAGGATTTGAACATGAGAAATTACTTTTATTCTTGCTTAAAGGGGAATGCAATAAGCTAGAACCTAAACTTAGAGGAATCCAAATAAAGTTAGAAGACACACAAGTAATCTTATTTCCTACTATTACTAACATAACAGTAGGCACACCTAAAGACAGAGTACTAAGTAAATTGACAGCATGCCAGATGTACTGACTCCCAAGAGGACATGTGAACGTACAGATGTAGAGAAGGTGTTACTCAAAACGTCTTCCAGCTCAGTGACCAAAAATATGTGCCAGGTCTTAGAGAATGGTAGAGCCTATAAAGAATAGAAATTAGTTATTTAAACCAAAGAGATGGTGCACTAGAGGTGAGGTGGGAAATTGGAAGCACACGGATGATAGTTTTTTTATCTTACCCCTTAACCCCCCCGTTGTTCTTCCGAAGTTAAGCTCTGCAGTATTGGAGCATGGCAGAAGGAGCCAATGGCTCTGCTTCTGACCTTAGTGTAGCTTGGTGGCTCTCTAAAACACACTGCAGGGTATTTACACACTTGAGATTTTTCAAAACTTCAAGAGGAATATCATTCATAAATGCCTACTGTTTGTCTTAATTCCATTAACAGCATTTGTTTAAAAACACAAAATTCCCACACTGGAAACCACCATTCATTTACATTGCCAAAACAAAAAACATAAAGGGGCAAACCGAATAGGACAGGCCTAAAGAAGTGGAAAGCTGCTAGTCATGGTGCTTCTTGCATGTTACATATCCTGGAAGTAGACCAAAGATTTTTAAAGATGGACCTGTGCCTATATACTCTGCCTTCCTTCCTCTTAGTAAGGATAAACCATCCATGCTCCTATCTCCACTTGTGCACACTACTTCAGCAATTCCCCATTCTTTCTTGTATTATGTTTATTCTTCTTTATTGGAACATTACCAATACTAATGCATGCTGATTCTCTTTTTAAAAAATCCTCTTTTGACCTCAACACCCTCCTTCAACTGCCACATGTGCTTCTCCTCCCACTCTGTTTAACACACTCTGATCAGAGGTATGTCCTCTACTGAAACTGCTCTTCTCAAAGTCACCTATTGCCTCCAAAGCATAAAACCCACAGTTCATCTACAACCTCACTGTTCAGCAACATTTGCTAGATGATCACTCCCCTTCCTTGAAACATTTATGTCACTTCAGCTTCATTAGTTTTCAGATATTTTGAAAGTCAGCAATTGTCCTCTTACATCAATGGTTTTTCTTTCCGTGATTTTCTTTCCTCCACTAACTTCTCTTCTCCTAACCCCATAAAGTACCCCAAAGCTAGGACTTTCAATTGTCTAAAACTATGTTTATTGAATTGCATCAATTTTACCCCTCTAAAAACAGTATCCATAACTGACAACTTCCACAGTTTTTCCTTCATCCCCGACCTCTCCCCTGAACTCTGAACCAATATATCAGTCTCCTTAACCTCTCCAACTGATTGTCTAATAAACATCTCCAACTTAGCATGTCTAAGTCAAACTCCTGACCTTGTCCCCTCAATGTATTACTTTTAGAATCTTCCTCTGTTGTTCAAACCACAATTATCTCTCATCTCTAACCTTCTACATGGTCCCTCTGCTTCTGCCCTCACTCCTTTAAAACAGATTCTTAACTTGGCATATTGTAATTATTTTAAATTATTTAAAAATAAAAGGATATTCTGCTTTTAAATCAGCCTTTCCTATTTCCTTATTTCCATAATACTTAAATATTTCTATAATCTTCTTTTAACATTGAAAGGCTCTTAGGAACTAGTATTTATCATTTTGAAAAACATTTACCTGAGGGTCACCAATAATTAAAGCTTCAGTTTTTCTCCCCTCTATTAAATTCAAATAACATTTTAAAAACAATTATTTTTTCAATGTCACATCAGTTCATCTCTACCTGTAAGATTAGAAATCCTTTTTTATTTCTTTATACACACACACACACACACACACATATCTATACTTTTATTCTGTTCAGCTATATTGAGGTTTAATTGACCTCCATATAATATAATAAAATTATAATGTATTTATATATACATCATGATGATTTATGTCTAAATTGTGAAATGATTCTCACCATCTAGTTAATTAAAACATTCATAACTGCATATATAGGGGTGGGCAAAGTTAGGTTTAGAGTTGTGAGTAACATTCTTTTGAGTTAATCAAGCTACTGTAATAATCATAACCTGCATGTCTTTTTTCATATGAACAGCTATAAACCTACTATTGCTACCCCCCACCCCTGGATTTATCATTTTTTCTTTTCTGGTGAGACTATTCATGTTCTACTCTCTTAGGAAATTTCAATTATATAATAGTGTCATCAATTATAGTCACCATGTTATATATTAAATTTACAGACCTTATTCATCTTAAAGCTGAAAGTTTGTAACTATTTAACTACCTTGTCCTATTTCACAAATTCCTTCAGCCCCTGGCAACTATTTTTCCACTCTCTGTTTCTATAAGCTTGATAATTTTTTTCTCTTTTATAACAGATTCCACGTGTAAGTGATAGCATGCGGTATTTGTCTTTCTGTATTTAGTTTATTTAACTTAAAGTCATCAAAGTCCAGCATGTTGTTGCAAATGGCAGGATTTCCTTCTTTCTCGTGTCTGAATAATATTCCACTGTCTGTTCGTTCACTGAAAAATGCTTAGGTTGTTTCCATATCTTGGCTATTGTGAATAATACTGCAATAAACATGAGAGTGAAATATCTCTTTGATATCCTTTTTTCATTTTCTTTGGAAATATATCCAGAAATCAAATTGCTGGATCATAGGGGTATTGTATTTTTAATTTCTATAGGAACTCGATACTCTTTTCCATAGTAGCTGCACCAATTTACATTCCCACCAACAGTGCAGAGAGATTCCCTTTTCTCCATACTCTCCCCAGCACTTATAATCTCTTGTATTTTTGATGAGAAATTATGAGAGTGAGGAAATACCTCATTGTCATTTTGATTTTCACTTCCCTGATGATTAGTGAGGTTGAGCACTATTCATGTATCTATTGGCCATTTGTATGTCTTCTTTGGAAAATTATCTATTCAGTTAATCCACCCATTTTTAAATCAGATTGTTTGGATTTTTTGCTATTGAGTTGCTAAGTTCTCTTTATATTTTGAATATAACCCCTTATCAGATATATAATTTGCAAATATTTTCTCCTGTTTGGTAAGCTGCCTTTCATTTTGTTGATGGTTCCCTTTGCTGTGTGGGAACTTTTTAGTTTGATGTAGTCCCATTTGCTTATATTTGCTTTTGTTGCTATGCTTTTGATGTCAAATTCTAAATACCATTGACAGGACAAGCAGCTTACCCCTGTTTGCTTCCAAGAGTTTTATGATTTCAAGTCTTAATTCAATCTTTAATGCATTTGGAGCTGATTTTCACATGTGGTATAAGACAGAGGTCCAGTTTCATTTTCTCACATGCAGCTTTTCAATTTCCCCAACGCTATTTAATGAAGAGACGACTATTTCCATTGTATATTTTTGGTTCCTCTGCCTGTCATAAATGAACTGATGATATATGTGTGGGTTTATTTCTGAGCTCTCTATTCTGTACCATTAATCTATGCTCTTTATGCCAATATCATACTGTTCAAAATACAAACTCTATCATACTGTAAAATAGCTTGAAACCAGGAAGTAGGCCTCCAGTTTTGTTCTTCTGTCTCAAGATTACTTTGACTATTTTCAGGTTATTTTGTGGTCCATGGAAATTTTAGGATTATTTCTTCTATTTCTGTGAAAAATGCCATTGGACTTTTGATAGAGATTTCACTGAATATATAGATTGCTTTGGGTGGACATTTTGTAGTCCATTTAACAATATTAATTCTTCCAATCCATAAGCACAGAATATTCATTTATTTGGGTTCTTCAATTACTTTCATCAATGTCTTATAATTTTCAATGTACAGATTTTTTACTTCCTTATGTAAATTTATTTCAATGTATGTTATTCTTTTTGATGCAATTATAAATGGATTGTTTTCTTAATTTATCTTTCTGATAGTTCATTGTTAGTGCATACGAGTACAACTGATTTTTGTATATTGATTTTGTATCCTGCAGTTTTACTGAATTCATTTATTAGTTCTAACAGTTTTTGGGACAGTCTCTAGGGTTTTCTATATACAATATCATATCCCTGCAAAAAGAAACAGTATTACTTCTTTTCCAATTTGGATGCCTTTTATTTCTTTTGCTTGCCTGATTTCTCTGGCTAGGACTTCCAGTGCTCTGTTGATTAAAAGTAGCAAGATTGAAGAAAAATAAAAAAAACAAACTATATAAATAAATAAATGTGGCAAGATTGGTTCTTTGTATGTGGGGGACATTGCCTTGTTCTTCATGGTTGTCGGCCGCAAAAAAAAAAACACCCTGAAAAATAGCCCAAGTAAAGGACAGTCGGGACCTTAGGGAGAAAAAAGAGTGGTGAGTTTGGGCATTCTTGTCTTATTCATGAACTTAAAGGAAAAGCTTTCAGCTTTTCGCCATTGAGTATGATGTTAGCTGTGCACTTATCATAGATAGCCTGTATTATGTTAAAGCATATTCCCTCTATACCCATTTTGTTGAGTGTTTTTATCATGAATGATTTTTTGGTCAACATCTACTGAGATGATCATGTGATTTCTACCCTTCATTTTACTAATGTGGTCTCTCACACTGATTATGCATGTTAAGGCATCCTTCTACCTATGGAATAAATCCCCCTTGAACACAGGATATGATGCTTGTAATGCATTGGTAAATTCAGTTCATTTCAGATTGTTGAGGATTTTTACATCTGTGTTCATCAAGGATACTGGCCTGTAATTTTTATTTCTCATAGCATCTTTGTATGGTTTTGGTATCAGGGTAACACTGGCTTAAAATAAAATGGTTTTGGAAGTGTCCCTTGCTCTTCCATTTTTTTTTGGTAGAGTCTGAGAAGAACTTGCATTAATTCTATTTTAAATATTTGCGAGAACTCACCATGTAGTCCTGTGCTTTTCTTTGTTGGGAGATTTTAAATTCCTTATTCAATGTAATTGGTCTGTTCAGATTACGTATTTCTTTATGATTCAGTCTTCGTAAGTTGTGTGTTTCTAGAAATTTACCCATTTCTTCTAGGTTGTCCAATTTGTTGGTATATGATTGTTCATTGTACTCTGTTATGATCCTTTGTATTTCTGTGGTATCAGCTGCAATGCCTCCTCTTTCATTCCTAATTTTATTTGAGTCCTGTTTTTTTCCTTAGTACGCCTAGCTAAAGGTCTGTCTATTTTGTTTATCGGTTTTAAAATAAACAGCTTGGTTTGGTTGACAGTTTTTCTTGTCATTTTAGTCTCTATTGCATTTATTTCTGTACTCTTTATTTCCTTTCTTCTATTAGCTTCGTGTTAGCTTCTTTTTTATTTTTAGTTCCTTGAGGTGTAAAATTAGGTTGTTTGTTTGAGCTCTTTTTTCTTAATGTAGGAATGTATCACTATGAACTTTCCTCTTAGAAATGCTTTTGCTGCCTTGGAATAGGAATAATTTTTACCTTCTTTTTACTTTCCTATGTATACCAAACTTTCTAAAACAACATATTACTTTTATAATAAAAAAAATGCTTGCAGTTTATTAAAAGGATAAAAATGCTAAATAAAATGGGAATGGGTACTAGAAGAAACCACTTTGGGAATGTATTTGGGTTATTCTAAGCTGATATAGAGGACTGAAAAGGTTAAGGATGTTTTAAATCAAGAATGACCTAAGGATATCAGCACACATATACAATTTACATAAGTGGGACAAACAGGAAAAGAATAAATAATATATACACTACTATAAGGGATGATTCAATCAAAAACTATCTTCCATTCAAATTTTGAGTTCTATTTGTATCTATATTTTTACTATAGGGGAACCAAGTGATCATATTTCCCAGAAGTTATGCAGTTCTTTCACCAAGTCATTTCATAGCTTGTACTGAATGGAGAAAGATGAGAACAGAGGAAACATAATAAAGCAGCTTGACAGAGACATAAAAAAAATTGCCCAATTCCATTTACCTTTCCAACAATTCAGTCATGAACAAATATACAAGTGATCTAAGGCACGGTTTTTGAAATTACAAAAGGGATCTATTATTAGATAGGAAATAAATCTAGTTAGAGGCATGAGCATGTGTTAAATAAAGCATACAAAAAAATAGAACAGAATAGAGCACTCTAGGAAGTCGGTGTAAAAATTGCTTCCACTTTTATTTCAGTTTCATTTGTACACTTATACCTGTGAGAAATGGCTCAGAAATATACATTTTATTTCTTACTATAGGTTGTGATTTAAAAAAAAGGAAAAAAAGTATAAATGTTACCTGATATACCTTCAACTCTAAGTTGTCATTCTAATTTTGCTACTCCTTTAACAAATTTCATGAATGTGGAGAGGGAGAGAAGGAGAGAGGGAAGGTGGAGAAAGAAAAGGAAAAAGACAGGGACACAAAAAGCATTCCCTAAGGAAAGAGCAAGTTGGTTGAAACAAATCTTTAAAGCCCTCCTGAGAATTCAGATAAGAGAAACAATGAGGAAGAAAAAGAGACTGGAAGCTAGTGAATAGATATGAGGTGGAGAGAAACAGGTCTGGTAACTGAGTAGTTGTGATAGAGGGCAACATTATTCCTTGAAGGAGCCTACAATCTAAAACCAGTAGAAGTGTATAAACACCCATACACATACACTTTTCATACATGAATCTACAGAACACATTACTACAGTCGTCGTCGGCAGCCGTCCGTCTCGAGAGACGATGGTGTAGCTTCTTAAGAGTCTATCTGCACTGCCGAGAATGGTTGTGCAGTCCGACTCGGGAGTGACACGGTATCTGTCTCCTCCCGTGTTGAATCAACATCTTGCGATGACGCTGGAGTGTCCTCTCCAGTGAAGCTGAAGCTACAGAGCCTGGGCGGGGTGATATGGAGGGTCTGCTGTTGCCCATGCAGCAGACACCCCCTCTCTTCGCAGCTGAAGGATCCAAGGGAAAGACGGAGTCAATACAGCTTGGCTTCAGGTGCGCCGCAGGAGTTGCCGGTGTTGACTACAACGTCAAACCGCCTTAGGGACTCCGGCTCCGGATTTTCTGTCGGGGTTTACTCCCTTAGCCTTTCCCCTGAAGAGGTATGCCGCAAGGCAGCGGAGGTTTTTTGGAGTCAGAGTTTTCCTTCCCTGATGTGCCCTGACTGGAGGATCGAACCAGCGACACTTAGCTCGCAGGCCGACGCTCAATCCACTGAGCCAAACCAGCCAGGGTAATTACTACAGTAAGGATACTGTTATGAAATGAATGTTTATGTACCACCAAAACTCATGTTGAAATCTGAATTCCCAATATAATGGTAATTAGGAGTGATACTTTCAGGAGGTGATTGGGTCATGAGAGTACAGCCATTATGAATGAGATTAATGCCATTATAAGAAGAGACTCCAGATAGCTCTCTCATTCCTTCCTGGTCTATGAATCAAGAAGTCCTAACCAGACAAAGAACCTGCAGGTACCTTGATCTTGGACTTCCCAGTCTACAGAATTGTGAAAATTTTCTGTTATTTAAAAGGGACCCAGTCTATGGTATTTTGTTATAATGCCTGAACAGACCAAGAGTGGTTATCGATAATATTAAATGTTTAAATGTACATTTTGAATAAATATATCTTACCTTTTAGAAGACTTTATTGATCCACAAATCTAACTGACGCTTGAAAATGCATGCTCTTGTTATGAGTCAAAAATGACTTTAAGGATCCGTACAACAGAGTTCTCCAAATACAAGTCTTGGTTGGCAAATAGGAATTAAAGAAGAATCAAGAAATAAAGTTCAACAGAGTTGTCCTTCAGTTAAGCTGCTGGAAAAACAGCAGATACCTAGAAAAGTAAACAAATAAAATACCTTCAAA
Source organism: Furipterus horrens (assembly GCF_987537825.1). Lineage (NCBI taxonomy): Eukaryota > Metazoa > Chordata > Mammalia > Chiroptera > Furipteridae > Furipterus > Furipterus horrens. The sequence goes on from NW_028327177.1 coordinate 118,911,913, forward strand.
TATTCCTATTCCAAAAGGAACCTTAAAACAAAACAAAAATGGAAAAAGCAGGCTGAAAATATTTGTCATATTATTTTAAGTTCTTAGAGGACAAATGTTAATCTACTCATTAATCACTCTTTCCATTATCTACTTTAAGTCTAGGAAGAAAGGGAGTCATTTATTAATACCTAAAATAAAAGCCATTATAATAACAACAACAAAAAAAACCAACAACAAAAAAACAAAATACTTCAATATAAAACAAATTGTAAAATTTCATTTCATTGCAGTAAAATAAAAGTGTCCAAATAAAGAACACTATCCTAATGATAATAAAATAATACCAAGTATTAAAATCACTTAAAATAAAAAATGGAAATTTGATAGTTAACAGAAATGTGAAAAAAATTCCATTTAAAATGGATTCCAAAACATTAGTAATATATAAAAATTAAACTACACAAACATATCAATGTGGCAATATTGTTTGTGAAGTGAAATTTAATTTCCATAGACTTTTTGCCTAAATATTTTACCACCTTTAAAAATATACTTTCACTAATCATATTTGACAGATATGTTTTTACATAAAATCTGCAAGAATCTCAACTGAATTTCTTAAATAGCTATCTAATTTAAGTATAAAACTTCTTAATATTAATAAATTAATAAACATATTATCACTCTCCTCTAGATTTCATTCTATATTAGTTTACTCCCAATAACCTGTTAGAGCTTATCAGTAGCTTAGTATAAATACAAAAGCTCAACAGTAATTAGGCAATATAATATAAAATATAAATCAATAACAGAGAACTAAAAAAAATATTAGGATAACAAAACTTACTAAAATCTACTGAGATTCAAAAAAATTTAATTACTTAAAATACATTTTAGCATCATATACTACTAAAATCAATAGCAAAGTAGGATATCTGAAGAATACAAATAAATGTAGAATTAATCTCAAGACAGATTTCCAAAAATTGTTTTATGCTCTGTATTAAATATAATTCATGTTACATTTGTTTAAAAGAATGATTTATGGCTCAATCCACGATGGCAGAGGAGTAAGTGGAAGCTACACTAACCTCCTCCCAGGACCAACCTGGGATTACAAATAAATTGTAGAGAAATCATCTGGAATAACCAACTGAACAATAGTTGGACAGAAGCCTTATAACTACAGACAGAAGAAACCACTTCACCGCAACATGACTGGTAGAGTGTGGAGGAGATATGAGAGGGTTGGCTGGGCTCCCATGGGTGGCAGCTTAAGACCTGAAGGGAAATTTAGCGGCCGGGGGTTTCCTCTGAGAACTGTGGGGTCTAAACCCCAAGCTGGGCTTTCCAGCCTACAGCATCAGAGCGAGAAAGGAACCCAGACGACATCCACCTGTGAAAAGCAGTGGGGTTTCTGTCTGCCAGGGAGAGATGGCTGGAGATACAAAGAGCCTCTAAAAGGGCCAGTGCATAAAATTTCATTTGCAGCCACTTACCCTGATCTCTGGCAAAGGGGGGACAGAGTGGACTAGAGACGCTCAAGGAGAGTCAGGGGATTGTGGCTTTGGGAGAGAACTGAGGGAGCAGCTGCCAGGAGTCCAGTACTGAGTCATTCCCCATACTGCAGGAGCCATTACTCTCAGGGAAAGAAAAAGAAATACAAGGCATCCATATTGGAAAGGAGGAAGAAGGACTGTCATTATCTGTAGATGACATGACAGTGACCATAGAAATCCCTATAGGCTCCACAAAAAACTACTCAACCTAATAAGTGAATTTGGTGAAACAGTGGGATACAAAGTCAATATTCAGAAATTGATGGTATTTTTTGTATATCAACAATGAAATAGCAGAAACAGAAAATGGAGTGGGGGAACAGGAATCCCATTAGCAACAAGAAAAATAAAGTACCTATGAATAAACTTAACCAAGGAAGTAAAAGACCCGTACTCAGAGAACTACAGAACACTGAAGAAAGAAATTAAGAAAGATACAAATAAACAGAAGCATATATCGTGTTCATGGACTGAAAGAATTAACATAATTAAAATGTCCATATTACCCAAAGCAATCTATATATTCAACACAATCCCTATTAAAATACCAATGACATATATCACAGATTTAGAACAAATATTTCAAAAATTTATATGGAACCTAAAATGACCCTGAATAACATCAGCAATCTTGAAAAAGAAGAACAAAGCAGGAAGGATCACAATACCTGATATCAAACTATACTACAAAGCCACTGTAATCAAAACAATCTGGTACTGGCATAAGAACAGACACATAGATCAATGGAACAGACTAGAGAGCCAAGAAATAAACCCAGGTCTCTATTGTCAATTAATATTTGACAAATGGAGCAGGAGTATAAAATGGAGTAAAAAATGGCCTCTTCAATAAATGGTGTTGGGAGAACTGGAATGGTACATGCAAAAAAATGAAATGAGACCATCAACATATACCATACACCAAAATAAACTCCAAATTGATAAAAGACTTAAATATAAGCCATGGCACCATAAAAGTCCTAGAGGAAAACGTAGGCAGGAAAATTTCAGATATCTCATGCAGCAATATTTTTGCCGATATATCCTCTAGGGCAAGGGAAATAAAGGAAACATTAAACGAAAGGGACTACCTCAAGCTAAAAAGCTTCTGCATGGTTAAAGAAAATGTCAGCAAAATGAAAAGGGTACAAACTATACAGGAAAATATATTTGCCAATGATACCTAGGACAAGGGTTTGACCTCCAAAATATATAAAGAATTCACATGACTTAACCCCATGAAGACAATCCAATTAAAAAATGGGTGAAGGACCTGAACAGACACTTCTCCAAGGAGGATATACAGAGGGCCCATAGACATATGAAAGGATGCTCAACATCACTAGCCATCAGAGAAACGCAAATAAAAACCACAATGAGATACCACCTCACACTGGTCAGAATAGCCATCAACAACAAATCAACAAACAGCGCTGGCAAGGATGTGGAGAAAATGGAACTCCAGTGCACTGTTGGTGGGAATGCAGACTGGTGCCACCACTGTGGAAAACTAAAAATGGAACTGCCTTTTGAACCAGTGATTCCATGACAATGGCACACTATGCAGCAGAAAGAAAGAAGGAACTCCTACCTTTCACAACACCATGGATAGAACTGGAGAGTATTATGCTTAGTGAAATAAACCAGGGGGCGAAAGACAAATACTGTATAATCTCACCTAATGAACAGGAACCTAATGAACAAAGCAAACAAATGAGCAGAATAGAACCAGAGGCACAGAGACAAAGAACAGACTGACAAAAAAGGGGAAGGGTCTAGTCAAGTAACTAGTATAAATGACCCACGGACATGGACAACAGGGTGGGGATTGACTGTGGGAGGAGGGGTTGGGCATGGCACAGGACAGCAACAGAAGAAAATTGGGACAACCATAATAGAACAATAAAGAAAAATAAAAGAATGATTTATGACATTCTAATGTAGCATTTCCCTTTTTTAACTTTTAATCTTTTCTGAAAAAGTTATAAACAACACATTTCTATATAATATAATATACATATGGAAAATACATAAATATTGGCAGCAGCTCTTCGGATGGCAGTATAGTCGCTTGGTTTTCCTGGGTGCTTGAAATAAAGTTGCTTGACCACTGAATAAAGCATGTTTCCACTCATCTTTCCTTCATAAAAATACATAACATTTTTCTTCTCCTTAAAAGTGAAAGACATTCAAATATCTTTCAAATATTCCAACACGTGTGTATTTGATGAATATGTATTTATGTTAACACAATATGTATTTTCATACTAATGTGTCAATACTACTCTCAGAACAATGGCTATTTCTTCAGAAGGTGTGACAGTTAGTAAAAGAAAAATTGACACTACAATCAGTGTCCTGAGTAGTTATAATTTGTTTTGTTTCTAAATACACACTTTATACCAAGGTCAATTTTACATTTCTTACACTGTTAGGATTGTAATTTATTTTCTTGTTCTGACAGGATATGTCCAATTTAAGATCTCACTGACGTACCATCAGAGAAATCAAGAAGGGAAGAAAAAGACTATAGGCAAGCTTAGGAGACAGGAATACCATCTGTACAGTGAGACTATGAAACGACCAGGCTTCCCCAGCAATCCATATGCAAAAGGAACAGTTACCACAGTCTCACTGAAAGGATATACCAGTTCTTTTTCTAGTTATCCTCTATGGAATTGCATAAATACTGAGAAATCTAGAAGCAGACATACACATGCACATATAAAAATTATTGTCAGTATATAAGTTACTGCTGCCCTGGGACTACAATAATTTATGTAACATCTGTTTTCATATTTTTCTAATTTTTTTCTTAATTAACATGCATATTTAATGCATAAATGTTCAGACCACCTCTTTTTTCTGCTGACTGTGCTTCTTTAGTTTTGAAGCTGTGTACTCTTAGGGAGAAGTCAGGATACATGGAAACCAAATCTTATTTAAAGCACTAATTTGTAAGTGTAAACAAAAAACTAAACCAATTTTCAAGAAAATACTAAAATCTTAAGGGTTTTCATACAAACATTTAAATCTGCCAACAAGTCATGCAGTAAATTAAGGTCTAAATACAAAAAAAAAAAAAAGAAAAACCACCATAAAGACATAATTCCAATATTATATTAATCTTCTTGATTCCTCCTTAACTTTTATAAGCTGAAAAACCAATTACAGCATCAATGATTTGTCTTTGTAAGTTCTGGTAGTGTTTTAAAATTTTATGCTCCGGGCAACTAACATTCCATATAGAAAAATATCAAGAAGTATGTAACCAACTTTTTTTTTTTTTTAATTGTAAACTTCAAATGTGCAGAAGTGAGGAAAGGGGTAAGTTTTAATTCTAAAGCTCATTCAAGTACAATCAACTTCTAGAAGCTCTTAATCTGAACTGGGGAATTCAAAACTCAAAATATTACTTATAGTTTTAAAAGAAAAAGCAAAATTAGAGGCTGATCAAGCCAATACTACAGTAACTAAAGTATTCCCAAATAACAATGCTGAAAATGCAAACACTATGATTCCATCTGTACTTACCTCAGTTTACAATTAAGCACTTTGTATTTAATTGCCTAGTTATGTACTTCAGCCAGTCATTTAATATTTCTCCTCTGTTGTCAGGGCTGTTCGAAGACACTGAAATTGTCTCAGCCTAGAACTTATATATTTTATTCGGGAAAACAGACAACAGTGCCCAATAACCATGCAAATACATAATTGCAAAGAGAGATAAATGCTATTAAAAAATATGGGAGGTGAGGAGCCAAGAGATTTTTATTACAGGAGACTGATTTAGCCCAGAGATCAGCAAAGACCTAAAGAAAGACTTTAATATGAGATCAGAAAGGTATGGGAAGTGTTCCAGTTTGGGCACAGCAAGTGCAAAGGTCTAAAAGCAGTTACATGATAGGCACATTCAAAATTTAAAAAAAAAAAAAAAAAAAGAGGCAGAGCGGCCAGCCAGTGCTAGAGAGGGAATGTCTATGAAACAAAATGGGGCAGAAGAAGTCAATAAGGCAAAATTATTGGAGGATGTTAAATAAGGTATGGCAATAAATGTTATGTGGAAGAAATATCTAATTTGTTTGAATTATAGAGAAGGGCAAGAGATGGGCAGGGGAGGAGTTAGATGTGTAATGACAGTAGCTTAGATTAAGGTGATGGTGATGAATGAAGATGAAGAGAAGGCAGAAAGAGATTTATGGTGTAAAATCAGTAGAATCTGGTAAAAAATCAGATTTTGTAGAGGATGAAGATAGACAGCAATTTCATTCACTGATGCACAAGCCCTGGAAGGAGATCAATTTTGGAAAACAAAGCCTAAGGTTAGATTTGAGAATGTTAAGAGGTGACCTGTTGAAGATGTCCTGTAGGCATTTCAATGTCAACATCTGGAGCTATAAGAAGAATTTGGAGATTTAAGAATGCTCTGAGCTAGAATCAAATTCAGAGTTTACCAGGATATGAGCCACCAAAGAGGAAAATCCCATCACACATCCAGTATCTTTCTCGTTTCTAGCTATCATGCCACATCAGAATAGGAAAATATATATTTCACATTTTGACAAACTCATTTAGCCTATAATTCATTAACTCCATACAGCATTATTCGCCTCATCTTAACTTACTGAATAAGACCCATCATTTATTGGAATGCCCACTCTGGGACAAAACTATAAAAATACGCTGAGGCACTCCAAAAATGGGCTTCAGGACATTAATCCTCACAATAACCTTAGATTTAACAATTTCCATGCCTACTTTTCAGATGAGGACACTGAGGATTAGCCAGTAAGTGACAGAGGCATATTTCCAACCCATGTTGGAACCCACAACCCATGTTCTTTCCGCTAAACAGGAGGTAGCATATATAGTGTCAAGAGCCTAAGCTTTAAAATAAATCAGTCTCAGTTTCAATCCTGGCCCCAGAAGACCACTTAAATTCTCTGACATTTCCTTGTCTGCAATTCCTCCCTTGTTAGTAAGTACTAACGTTTTAAGAAACATTTGAAACCTCTGTCCCAGGCCATTCGGTCGTGCATCACCATTTACATGACGTTCTTTCCCCAAGGAATGCCAGTTGAAGGAGGACTTAGAGCAGAAACTAAGACCTACCGCGAAGGCTCTGGAAATTTCACAGTATAGGACATGGCAGGTTATCAGATACAACTATAATTCAGCTCACCCCCATTCTTCCCCCAACTAGGGAGGAGTAACTTCCAACAGAAGAACCAGCAGGAGACAATATCTTAAAAGCCACCTATAGAGAATTCAGCAGTGGTTCTAAAACTTTAGTGTGCATGAAAATCACCTGCAAAGCTTCTTAAAATGGAGATTCCCAAGCAGACCCTCCCCTCAAAGATTCTGATACCACAGTAAAATAGATGATCCCTCAATCTTTCTAAAATGTATCTACCAGCAAGAACCACTTTCCATTCTTCAGATACATAATTCTTAAATTATTTGTTAAACATATATATTACTTAATTTAGACCAAATAAATTGTACTCAACCTAATGTTGGACTTCCAGATATTCTTCTAAACAACTACTATCAAGGTTTCCTTTCAATAGAAAGAAGGATGACTAAACAAAACAGTTTTAACTATACATAAAATGCCTCCATCAAATTTGATTTTCCTTAATATAGATTTTAGTTTTATGATTAAAAACTAAGTCATATATATGTAAAGACATAGGACTATTTAAAGAAGATGAATGACCCATGAGAAAAAATTTTTTGCAAAAGTTAACCTTTGGTTAAATAAAGTATGTTGTGGATTAGTAAAGAATCTTATAAATATGTCAGAGAATCTAATACAGTAATAATTATATCAAAAATTAAATACAAGCTTACGTATAACCCTGCTCTGTGACACTAGTAAATGCAAACATACAGTGGTATCAAAGCAGCATTCAAGACAGGAAATGTTTACTATATTTCCAGACAGTTCCTTTTTTAAAAATAAAAACAAAAAAAACTTTTTATTGATTTGAGAGAGAGAGAGAGAAACACCGCTTTGTTGTTCTACTTACTGATACATTCATTGGTTGCTTCTTGTATGTGCCCTGACAGGGGATCTAACCCACAACCTTGGCATATTCAGGATGACTTTCTAACCAATGGAGCTACCTGCAGGGCTATTTCTAAACACTTCTGATCTCCCCATCTACATGAACCACAACTGTCACTATGAAAGCACATTCCAGTCACTGTCCCAGTAGCTCCGATTAACCTGACATACTGGCACACTGAGTCAGGGCTTCTATAACAACGTTCTAGTAGCTCAGAGATTCTAACAAATTCCGAAACTCCAAACTTTCACCCAAAGTTAACTGAATTTTTAATTTTGAAATTTCAAGATTGATGTTATTCTTTTAAGGCTTATCAGTGAAGTTAAACATAAGCATTTAAACTTTAAAGTTTATTATATAAAGTTTAAAGTTTATTCCTCTGGATCAAAGAAAATACCCACTCAGGATGTTTTGTTTTGTTTTTTTACCTCATGTCTTACATCAGGACTATGATAGGGAATAAAAAGTTAAAGATAATAAAGTTGCTTGAAAAAGAACTTTAGCAAACATTAAGTCAACACTGCTATGATATTGATACTTAAATGGAGTATAGTTTCTCCTCACACCAAAATAAAAAAAAAAAAAAAAAGGAGGAGCTAAGGACACTAACTTGCCCAAGATAAAAATCACTAACAAATGATAAAGCTGGAATTTGAACCCAGAATCTGAACCCAGGGTCTAATGATCTTACATCGTGCTATATCCATTTAAAGGCAACTATGAACATAATTGACCTGACCATTACTCACCATTAACTTTATAAACATTTAAACAGACAACAATCCAAAGCTACTGACACAATATAAATATGCTCCTCTGGCTTTTATGGTAAATGAAATTCTTCCAGGTTGCCCTCATAAAACAGATCTTTACTTCCAAAATGACTCTTCATCATGTAATAGTATATAACATGATTTTCTCCCAAACAGTCATGCTCATTTTTCACTAAACAGTTGGTACCAAGTTAGATCCTACACTACTCTAAGTTCCAGGTAAAACAGAAACCAACGTATATACAACAAAAAAAGAATTTTCTGTGATATGAAGACTATCTTTTAATATTTCTCCTGAAACCATCAAGATAATAACTCTTCTCTAAATCCTAGTTCCATTTAGGATCAAGCTCTGGATACTGAGTTCAAATTAGCTTAAGAATAAGAAACAGCCCTGTTCAGTTTGCTCTGTTAGTTGGAGCACTGTCCCATGCACCAAATGGCTGTGGGTTCAATCCCCTGTCAGGGCACATACCTAGGTTGTGAGTTTGATTTCCAGTTGGGGTCCAGACAGGAGACAACCAATCGATGTTTCTCCCTCACATCTCTACATCTCTCCCCCCCTCCACTTCCCTCTCTCTCTAAAATCAATAAAACATATCCTTGGGGAAGGATTGAAAAAAAAAAAAGAATAAGAAACAGATTAGTCTCAATCCCTCTGTTTAATGAAACAAAATACGTTTGGTTAATTCGGAGAGTTGCTTTGAGCACCTGAGTTTTATTCCAATCTCAAAGGCCAGTCTAAATGCCTGTGACAAGTTAGAAAATTCCAGGAACTGTGGTTTCCCGAAACAAAATGAAGATTCAGCTTGACTCCAAGAGATTAAAAATGCCCTTAAGACTTGTTAGTCTTTGTCCATTTCCTGTGACAGATAACAAAGCATGGGACTTTTCCAAGTAGACATCTTTCATAGTACAATAGGAACATAGCCTATTGGTAATTAAAGTATTGCCTTCCTTTAAGGATGTTCCTGTAACTAGAACAAAAACAAATAAGAGTTTTAAAGTAATTATTTTAGATAAAACAGGCTGGAACTGTAAGCATTGTCTATAATTTTATTTTGTATTCTAAATGTTCAGTTCCAGACTTATTAAATTATTTAACATCTCATTAACTACTACTCTTTATGTTATTCCATTTGTTTCAGAGTTCCTTTATTTTTTAATCTACTAGCTTTTAGTAATATCACCTGCCTGACACCTTTTATCCAATAAACACTGTAATTTATCTTGCTCAAACTAAGCAAAAAGAAAAACTCAAACCACACTTGATTGCAAAGGAGGAAAATCTATGAAAAGTAGTCACCGTCCCAAATTATTCTAGAATTTTGAGGAAACTTTAGTTCTCAGAAAATAGAAGTGGACAAAACTAATTAAAACCAGAGAGAACAGATAATAAGTTAGCTCTACAAAGGACTCAAGTATTTAAGATCTATTTTTTCTACGTTGTAGCTCATGACTTCCCTATCATTTATTTTATTACCAAACTACTGTTCCTTTGTTAATCTCTCTGCCTATTATGTGCTTCTCAAAAAGAAATAAAGAAAATCTAAACTGAACAATGTTGCTAATCATAAGCAGTATAGAAAAATGGCTGAATCTATTATTGGACACTTAGCATTTTAGAAAGGTAATTCCAATAGAGGTATAGAGTAGTAACAAACAAACTAGTATAGCAGCTTGAAAAGAAAGATTGAGTGACAAAAGAACATGAGAAAAATGGTGGTAACTACACATATAAATGGAAGAAAAGTAAATTTAATAAATTACCAGTTTCAAATCTAGGAGTTAGGCACATTATTTAAGCCATGAAAGGAATAACAAAAAGGTGGGAGGAGAAAGAGGTAAGAATAAAGATTAAGTGAAGATGTATATAATATATCACTTCAAATATATACCTGCCTCAGTATCTTGCCCCTCTCTAAAGAATGGAAGAAGGAAATGATCTCAAATTTTAATTTTTCTAACTTTTATAACATTAGTTTGAATTAATTGACTAAACTTTGGAAAACAGATCACACCACTAATTCCACAAGTATGTGAAACTTCACTTTATTTAGAAAGTCTCCTTATTTCTAAACAACACTATTGCAAGCCTAGAAATACCTCCAATTGAGTAAGTACTCTCTTTAAATAGCTGCCAATGATTCATATATCTCACTTTGAGCTACTTATACAGATAAACAATCCAGCTGAATATTAAAGTTTGCACTCGGCTACTTGTATAGTAGATTTGATACTAACACTCCATTAACACACACACAAAAAAATCCAATTAAAAAATGGGCAGAGGAATTGAAGAACATTTCTCCAAAGAGGACATACATATGGCAACAAACATGAAAAGGTGCTCAACATCACTAGTCATCAGGAAAATAAATCAAAATCACAATGAGATATGACCTCACACTTGTCAGAATAGCTAGCATTAAAAAAACAACAAATAGCAAATTTGTTGAGGATGCGAAAAAAAGGGAATCACTGGTTGGTTGGACTGGAAATCGGTGTAGCCACTACAGGAAACAATATGAAGATTTCTCAAAAAAATAAAAATAGAACTGCCAAATGACCTAGCAATTCCACTTTCAATTGGTTATTTATCTGAAGAAAACAAGTACACTAATCAGAAAAGATATGTGCACCCCTGTGTTTATTGCAGCATTATCTGCAATAGCTAAGATATGGAAGCAACCTAGGTGTTCCTCCACAGGGGAATGGAAGAGCCCAGAAGGCATTATGCTCAGTGAAATACAAATACTGCATGATTTCACGTATAGGTGGAATCTAAAAAAAAAAACAAAGAATAAAAAAAAACACAAAAAACAGAAACAGACCCACAGATACAGAAAACAAGCTGATGGTGAGGTGGGAGGTGGAGGGGGGGGAGGTGCTGGATTAAAAAAGCAACAACAAACTAACACTCCAGCAAAATAAATACAGAAAGATCACACATGCCTCAGTGCTTTCAGTCTACTAACTCAATAAAACAGCAGTGCATTAATTTACATTACTAATGTCATTCTTTTGCTACTCAGAACCATAACTTTTTAAATGTGTTCTTCAGAAACACTTTAAAAATATTGAAAGATTCCAAGCAAAATTATTACTCTGGTTTCATACTGCAATAAAATGTATAAAACTAAGTATATTCAAAGTCTCATAAGAAAAATCCTCTATGAGGTTAAAAGACTATAAATTGGTGAAATGAAAAGAAGAAAATCATAAATAAGATAAATATAGTATACCGAAACATTTGGCTTTATAACCAAAATGGGTGATAAAATTGGTTTTTTAAATTCAATGTATTTTTTATATTGGATAGTAGAAATTCAACAAGAACTCTGAGGCAACTGATTACTTGTTAAAAGCAAGTTCTTAGGATTAAAAACAGACTAACAAGCACTCTAAGTCAGTCCTTTAAGAAATGATCCTAAAAGTCTTTCTTATTTACCTTACAATTATTTTTCTCATCCAACTGAACATAAGGGAGAGGTGACAGTAAATGCATGGTTAACAGCTAGGTTCCTACAAGGACAAATTTCAGTAAGGCTACGGAAGCCTTTAAAAAGGCTTGTAACCCTACTCAGTAGTGTAAGAACGGAGTTGCTCAGAGAACCATGAAGGGGCAGCAAGCAGACAAAAAGAAGTTTATTGAGGGAATTAGCAAGCGGGGAGGAAGCCGTGCTGTGAATGGCCCAACTCCGGACTCCTAGGGAAGAAGGGGGCTGTGTTATAGGGGGAAGAAAAAAGAAACTATTGAATTCAGTCATTTTATCTTGCAGCTGTGAGTTTGGGGGCTGATCAAGGCCGAACAGAGCTCGGCTTGACACTCCCCATTATCACGGGAAACTCCCTGACAGCTGCAGGCGGGCAGGGGGAGATGGAGGGCATGGGAACCAAGGCCGTCAAGTAGTACGTCCTTCCCGTCCTCTGTACTGAACTACTCGCTGCGTAAGTTGAGAGAACACTAGCCCATCCCCCAGGGCGATAGCTGTGGAAGGAAAAAAAGCTCTCAAGTCTAGGTTACCTAATCTAAAAGTGCTGCTGCTTTTTAAACGATGGCCTAAATAGTCATTGAAATACTACTTTAGTTCATTGAAGACTTTCATAAGTATCCTACCTAAAGACCAACATGTAAAACATACTTTTAAACTTAAAACTGTCCTTCTGAGCAATGCCTGGTGATATTACACTGTCAGCCAATGATACTTAGGGTGGCAATGAGGGTGGGTGGAGGATGTCGTGAAAGTAAGGCTCGTCTTTGTGTTTTTAGAAAATGTCGTTTTATTTACTTCCCAGTAACAGCTCTATAAAAAGTCTTATTATTGTCATTATTCCCAATTAAACATATTTAAAAACACACAGTTAATCACCGGTATTTAAACTCTGGTCTGTGACATTTCACAAGCTGTATCCTTTACCCAACATCACAAAACGCCTTCAAGTATACCTATGAGCAATATAAGTCAAAATCGCATGGTGAACTCAAGTGACTTCTTTATCTCTGTCTCACTGGAGTACCCTACAGCCCCAAACCAAATCGAATATAGAAATCTACAACAGCAAACTTTTATAAGGGCTCAGCTCTGACATTTTTAAAATCTTTCTGCTAAAATGAAAGCATACAATTTCACAAACAGGTCGTTTCTACACTGAACAAAAACAACAACCAAAAATAACCCAAAACTAGCTAAACCATAATGCTGGCCCTGAAGAAAAATCTTGATACACAACCATAGCTTCAGATAAAACAGCTAATCCCTACTCTGGCTATGCTGCAGACCATAGCAAAAAAGAGGGAAAAACTAAGATGAAATCGCTCAATCAAATTCCCCTCCAACAGTTAATTCAACTTTACTGAAGAGAATGATTAACCATGTAAAAGCTGTTATTGCTATTAAAATTAATTCAGGCATTTTCCAGCACACCTTTTTGGGAAGTAATATACAGGTAATATCTAAGAGAAGAGAAGTGATCTAAAAAAGCAAGGTAGTTATTTATTAAGGTAATAAATTTTTAAACCTTCATTATTTGCAAGAAACTTACAAGATTATCATTAGATTGAGATCATTAGAACCTGTTAAAATAAACTACAGTTTAAAGTATTTTCTCAATAACATCTACTATGTACTATTTAAAAATTCCACATATGGTAGTGAATAAAAATGAAATTTAAATCCAATTTAAAATTTTACATATTGAGATATGGTGCTTTATAGTCTCCCTCCAACATGACATCTACTTTTATGTGAAACTATATATAAATTTAAATCCACATTATCAATCTTTCTGTACTCAATTTAATTAACAACTTAATATACCTGTATCTAACTAAAATGTTTTTTATTATTTGAAACCTGTAGTTATCAGAGATTATGAAGGAAAAGAAACCAAGGTTGAGCTTAAAGGAAAAATTTAAAAACTAGAGTATATTTGCAAATTCATAGCTGACCCTCTTAGTCCCTGGTTTCATTCCCGCTGACTTCTAAAGAGCTGCACTCAGTACCACAGCCTATAGGATTCAGAACAGAATTTACAGTCTCCAGGAGAAAAATGATTGCTCACTTCTTGGAGAACAGACTAACAATCTTTTTGTTTATGAAGTTTACTAGAGATTTTATGTTACTAAAATACTATATATTATGCAATCCATTAGTAGCAAAGCTATCATCAGACTCAGAAAAAAATATTTTGATAATATTCAACATCATTCATGATTTAAAAAATTAAAAACTAACTTTAAAAAAAAGAAAATTAAGCCTTGGCTGCTGTGGCTCAGTGGATTGAGCGTCGGTCTGCGAGCCAAGTGTCGCTGGTTCGTTTCCCAGTCAGGGCACATGACTAGGTTGCACGTCAGGTCTCCAGTTGGGGGCACGAGTGAGAGGTAACCACACAGTGATGTTTCTCTCCCTCTCTTTCTCCTTTCCCCTCTCTCTAAAAATATAAATAAATAAATAAATTAATTAACTAAATAAATTAAAAAAATAAAAGAAAACTACCTTAAAGTGAATTAAATAGATCTTTCCAAAAATTTCTACCAAATTTATATGGTGAGACATTAGAAGCATTACCCTTTAAAAAAGAATAAGACATAGATGCCTACTATCACTTTTACTCAAGATTGTACTAAAACTTCAAGACAGCATAGTAAGATTAAAATAAAATAAAATAAAATAAAATGTTTAAATAATTTTAAAAGGGAAGAAACAAAGTCACATTTTTCAAGTATGATAATCAACTAAGATATCCAAAAGGATCTATATACACTTTATTAGATTGAATAAGAACATTCAAAAAGTTTGCTGCATCTATATAAAAATAAAGTTTCTAATTTTGACTTAATATGTCTAACTTTCCCTGATCCATGATTATCTCTTTCCATTTTTGTGTCTTCTACAGTTGGATTAAGTCTTCATTAAGAGTCACCAACCAGAATTACACGTTTATTAAGTGCTACGGTTTGATAACAATGGGTGAATGTGCCCTCCTCCTCAGACCTGCTGCATTTTCATTGCATTCTATTCTTATACCAAATTGCTACTGTGATTAAAATACCATTTTTCCCCCTTTTGGGGCCAGATCATCAGAGTGGGCCAATATCTCTAGGTATACTCTAAAATGTCTCCAATATATCCTATAATTTCTTTCCTATATCAGAATAAGTGAGTCACAACTCATTATTCTTAGTAAAACATAGCCCAATTTACTTGAAGTATTGCTTTGCAACTGCCAAAAATAAGAGCACTTTGCCAGGTCCCTGGACAGCCATGCTGCCTCCAGCAGAATGCCTGCACTTATTCCTCACCGTTTGCCTCACCAGCATTTTGCTTCCTAGATCTATATCCAGATTCTTACTGAAGGGGGGAAATGCTATAAAGAATATTATTGGTTCATCTGACAAATTTGGAATATGGATGATAGATTAGATCTAAGTATTATATCAAATGTTAAACATACCGAAGCTCACTGTTGTACTATAGTTAAGAGAATATCCCTATTCTTAAGAAACAAGGGATAAATGTTATCTGTTCAAATGGTTCAGAAAAAAAATTGTGTGTGTGTTTGTGCATATTTATTGAGGAAAGAGGGGAAAGTGTCCAGGTGATAAAACAAAGGGTATACAATGTTAACAGTAGAAGAACTGAGGAAAAAGCTCTTACTCTTAGAACTCTTCCATAAGTTTGAAATTATTCCTAGTTAGAAGTTTAGGGGTTTTTGTTGTTGTTTTACTATTTTTTCCTACCATATTATTTCCATGTTACAATTAATAATGAGAAATGGTAATGAGAAATACTTAGAGGTGGGCACAGCCTTATTCCAGAATCTTGCATTTTTTAAAATTATTACATATATTGTATTTCGGGTATTAGATTTAGCCACACCTTTAGCTTTAGGATTGCCAAGGTTTTTTGGTCTCTCCTAGCTTACCATTTTGTTTTCTTTTTAAATTTATTGGGGTGATATTGATTAATAAAATTATATAGGTTTCAGGTGCACAATTCTATAATACATCATCTGTATATAATTATTGTAGTTCACCACCCAAAGTCAAGTCCCCTAGCTCACCTTTTAAAATTGCCTTTCCTCCTTTCCCCCTAACTGCAGGCCTCTATCACACAGTTGCATCTTGTCTCTGGCTCTCCAGCGTATAGTACTCTGACCTACTTTATTTTTGACAAATACCCAGAGAAAATCCTATGTTCTGGCTTTTAACTCTCATGCATTGACAAGGATGTACTATGCTAACTCTAAGAAAGCAACTAGAGGGCAGAACTGTATCTTTCTCAATACTGTATACCCAAGGCTAAGTACAGAGCCTATTTTATATTAGGGGTTTCAGAAAACCTTTATTGGACTGAATGTTTAACTTCTTCCATTGAGCATGGTTTTCCTCATTCTAGCAAACATGAGGAATGCTTAATTCCCTTCCCTTTCATTTACCTACCAAATCTGACTGGGATCTACCCAACATTTACTTTCTAAAAGACGCTTTGTCTCATTCCAGTCCTGAAAATGTTGGCCATGTTCAACTTCTTGAGCACACAAGGGCTGTACCAATACCTTTTTGCTTTTAAATAACAATATTGAAGAGTTTGGTTTATGTGGCATAACATCACGACAATTTCAAAAGCTGTCTTCATCTCTTATTTTGACTAAGAAAAATAAAAAAAAAACTAGAAAGAAACCAGTTTGTTCATATGCTAAAGGAAAAGATAAGAATGGTCTTTTTTTAAAAAAGGTGCTATGGGCAACTAAATTTGGAAAATGCTAAATTGAATTAAGCTACATCAGGTTGACTGATCTTTTACTATAAATCAATGTATCTTGTAATTCTCCTAGAGGAGATCAGAGTATACAGTGCTTTCCAAAGTTATCTGATTATGGGATCCTTTCACTTAGAGTATCCCCTGGGAAAAATATACTATAGAATGCATTTTGGAAATGCTGACTACATTACGTCTAAGTGAAAACATCAGAATATTCGGACTATGATAAGGCACTTAAAAACAAAAAGAACCCACCTGCTTCACATTAGCAGGGTCAAGTAAAGCTTCACACATATAAGACAAAGTAGCTACTAATTCTAATTGCAATTATAAACACCCAAATCCCGCAAGTTCTAGGTTAAATACCTGCCTACTTCAGGGTCCCACTAAAATTCTGATGTGAGTTTCCATTGCTTCCTCCAACTCTAGAACTTCAGGTGACCAGCTCCAGTACCAGCTTCCCACAGTCAAACCACACACAGAGGGCAAATGAAAGGTTTTGAATGAAAAGCATTATAGCAATGCTTCTCAAGTTTTAATGTGCATACAAATTAAGTGTGAATTGTGATAAAAAGACAAATTCGGATTTAGTAGGTATTGGGTTGGGCCCAATATTCTGCATTTCTAGCAAGCTCTCAGCACATATGCTATTGAACTAGGGACCACATTGCGGTTAGGGTTTCAAGAGCGTCAAGACAAAAAGTTGAGGCCCCTATCTCTTAAGTATCCAATGGCTGTCTTTCAAACTGCTCTTCAAAGGTCTAATTCTCCCATTGGAAAACAATTAAGCTTTGATTCATTTATAAAAATAGAAACTGTGTACAATATAAAGAAGATATTAAAATCACTATCTGCTAACAATTATTTTTCTTTAGAAATAGCCGTTTTGTGCAGATAGCCATAAAAGTGCATGTACAAAATCACCTTTTAGTCTAAATCCTCATTATACTTCTATTCCCAAATGCCCATACCAAAAACACAGAAACACACTGATTTCTATGGTGGTCAGGAACCATCTCCAATTTTACTGACTTACAAGGCTGCAAAAAGAAACTATTATTACCCTCCCATCTACCCCCAAAAAGACATATATACTGCCAACATTCTTTCTCAATGATTTACTGAAAGCAGCAGCTCATTTTAATAAAACCATCCCAAAACATAAAATTGATTAAACCAACTGCTGTGGTGGGCATATACAGCAGCTGATCAAAATCATTCAAGTTTTATTCTTACATATTTTCTTTCAGCTTTTAGAAATTTTTTCCCATTCTATATTTTTAGCTTGATATTGAAATCATGGAACTAAAGAAAAAAGGATTTTTAAATCTGTGGAATAAAATTTTAAACTACAAAGTAAGTCAATTAATGAAATTGTAAACTAGACCATATATAACTTAAACAATGCACATACTAATGCTAATAACCACTTGTGTATTTTGAGTAATAAAATTAAGAGTTTGAAGTGAGTGACCTACTGTGTTGTCAAAAATTATGCGGCTTTTCCTCAGCATAGCATTGTCATTTAGCAAAGTTTTACAACATTATCAATGACTAATATCCTCATTGCTAACCAAGGAAAACTTAGCAAAATTAAAAATTATTTCTCTTGAACTGGGTTTCTCTATATTAAACATTTTTAAATTTTATTTCACTGAAAAACAAAGACATTTATCTTTTCATTACATGTTAGATGATGCCTTTGATGTTTTATAATAAAGTAGTTTTATAATATTTTTGACACAGTGAAGGACAAAGATAAGCCAACTGTTTAGACTCCTCCTCTATGTTGTGTCTTGATAACTAACAATGCTGCGCGAACAACCAACAGAAGGCTGACATTTCATAAAATATGCAGTGATAAAAACTAATACTGTAGCATCTGGGAGCAATATACAAAATGCAGAAATACACCTAATAACTGTGATCCTAAATTACAAGATATTAAAAGCTAAATTAAAAGCATACCTATAGAAAAAAAGTGGCAAGTTTACAAAGGGATTTTTTTTTTTTGGTACTTCTGTTTCTAAAAATGATGTTATAAAAATAATTTGTCTATAACATTTCCCTGCTATTCTACACTTAACAGATAAGTTACCTCCTAAGAACAGGGTTTCTGTACTACACACCTTTCAACAACTGAAGAACACGGTACAAAATCACCATTGAAAGGTACTAGAGAAAACTTCTTTTCCTCATATACTTAAAAATGTCAAAATTGATAATGAAGAAGCAATATATCACTCTTAAGACAATATACCACAGACTATAACCAAAATAATTTTTAAAAACCATAATAATCTAAACAAATATACTCTTAATGCCAGTAGTCATACGTTATTTTACAATCAAAGCCTTAACACCCTTAGTACAACACAGCAAGTAAATTGTGTTCAAATATGTTTAAATAATTTTAACTTTTTTACTAAACATTAGTTTTTTAATAGTGGGAAGCAGGTAAGGCATTCAATAAAGACCAAGAGCAATCATGGGAATTATCTTTGTAGCATTTGGTTTAATATTCTACTTATATCTGTCAAAATGACAGTCCGTCAGAAGTAATTTTAATTGTTTGAAATATATGCTAAGGGAAGGTGAAAAAATAAAAGCCAGATTCAGCACTTCAAGAACGTGAATTACACTTTGGCTAAAGAAAATACGTATACAACAGTTAAGTGTGGGGAAGGCAATTGTCCTTGTGCTTATAATTAGAATCTGAATTTGGGGATTTCACTGGTTAATGCACACCCACCAGCCTGTTATTCTTACCATGGCTTTTTATGTCATTTAATGGAGATAAATACTCTTTTCCCTCCTCATATTTACATCAACGCTACTTGATTTTTCTAAGCTGTTATAACCAGTTAAACAGCAGTTTCAACATCACTCTTCATCTCCCACTGGACAAAGAATGGCATTACAGAACTGAGACTAGAGAAGGCATATTTACATTCATAATGTTCCTGACTATAACATTTATGTAAATTATGATATTACATCTGCAAATACAATATTTTTTTTTGTTTCACTGCATACTTTGCTATTCTTTCAACATTTTCCTATGGTTATTAAAATCTCAAAAAATCCTGCCTATTGTTAAAAAGAAACAGGCCCAAAACAGCCACTTGTGCTAACCCCCAAATCAGCAAACCAAGTCTTAAATTAAACCTAACCTCAGAGCAGTTTCAGCCTCTCCCAGGTATGTAATCTTAACCAGTCAGTCTGGAATTTCCTGGCCAGCACTAGTGAGGTAATCCGCCTGGTATACCCCCTACGTTCCCCCAAAGGAAGGTGAATTTGTCTAAAAGAATCCTTTCTTTTGTTTGTGATTCCTTGTCCCACCTCCTTTTACCTTTAAAACACTTTCCTTTTCTTCAGCTCTTTGGAGTTCCTTTCTATAGCTAGATGGGAAGCTACCCATCATGAATTGCTGAATAAAGCCAATTAGATCCTCAAATTTACTCAGCTGAATTTTTGTTTTTGTTTTTGTTCTTTTTGTGAAATACACTATGAAATACATGATGTTTAAGTCACTGGAAAAAAAACACAAAGCTAAAATAATAATGCATGTAATAATGTATTTGATTTTATTCTCATCTTATTCTCCTATAAAAGACCACTTTACTATTCAATATATTAACTAAGACGTTCTCATAGTTTTGAGTTTAGGGAATCTTCCTTTTAAAAATATTTTCATTATCTTAATTATTTCACATCAGTTTACAAGTCACATAGCTGATATACATTTGCTACAACTGTTTTAATGTCAAAAATGCATAAATCATTCTTCCTATTATTTTGTCTACTGAATTTACCCAGACAGAGCATTATCAGTATTATGTATACTTATAAAAAACAACTAAGTTTTACCATTTGAAAACCTATGATTTCAAGAGTATATTACTCTATCAAAATTTATTTTTAAGTAAGAAAAATTATACACACCAATAACAACAGCGGAAAAAAGGCAGCAATTCTCTGTTTTTTTCAGGTATCAAAAAAGGAGCAAACCACATTACTCAATTGTATTTAAGTACGTATTATTAAATTAGCTATAGAATATTTATCTTTCTTCTAGAATGTAAATTCTATGAAAGCAGCATCCATGCCTCTTTTGTTTAACTCTTTATCATGCTTAAGTGTAATCAATTAATATTTGTGGAAATAAAGAGCGAGAAAATATCAATTTATCATCTGAGATTTATAATGAATTGTACTAAACCCATAAGAGAAATAAAAATACATATATATATAGGCCCTGCCCCCTGCTCTCTGGATGCTTAAAATGCAACTAGCAATACAGGACCTAGACCTAACTGAAAACAAGTAACAATTCAAACACCAAACTAAAAGGGCCTTGTGAGTAGCAACAGAGCAAAACAGGATTTCAGAAGGGGGTGAGATCACAGTAGCCTATATTAGTCAGGAAGATTTTACAGAAGGGGCAGAACATGAGCTATAAGTTGGAAAAAGGTATGTAGCTTTAGATGAGCAAAAAGAGACAGCACAGGGCAAAAAGGAGAAGAGATATAAAATACTGTGAAATGAGCAAGGATGTACAAATGTAGCAATAATCTCAGTTATGTTGGGACCATCTTGACAGTTATGGGAGAAAGTTGGTTACTAACCAGTAGAGGTTAAGGCTAAATGGCAGTGAAGGTTCCTAAGCAGGACAGTGAGAGAGTAAAAGCAATGCTTTAGGAAGATCAGTCTAACAACAATCTGACAAATGGGAAGATACCCAAGATTTCAAATGTTTCAGATCAGAGGACAGAAAAATTTCTGAAATATTCTAGGAATAAAGCTGAAAAGAGTAATTAGGCTGACTTTTGGGAATGGTAAGGAACTGGCAGAAGCAAAAATTACTAAGACTATATGCTGACTAATTAAGTATGATGGGTAAGGGAGAAGAAGACAGTGAATTCCTAGGTCTATGATAAAGTCCCTAAAGGATAATGGAAGAGAAGCTACGAATGGCTGGATTTAGCTGGAAAGAACAGGTCAGGGGCAAAATGATGCTTTCAGTTCCAGACATCTGCTGTGATGGGGAGCAAAATATTCAAAGTAGTGGGAAATGAGATGAAACCTGAAAACTAGGTGAAATGTAAAGCTACAGATTTTAGAGTTCTCTATGAAGACATAGTAGTTCAAAATCTTGAAAAAGGAAAAGGAAGAGTAAAAAGCAGAAACTGAAGTTTATACTATACTATTAAACAAATTCCATAAATTTATCTGTGGAAATTAACTAAATTAAAATAAAATGGCATGACTGGCTTTATTGCATAGTTTCAGTCCAGAAAGAAAGGCTCAAGAAAAAAAAAATGACATAACGTTCAGAGTGACCACTCAAAAAACCTCCCCCAAGGTTGTTAAATGGGCAGGAAGTACTACAAGAAAGCATCATTTTAAAGTATTTTTAAATATTCTGTTTTTGTTTTTGTTTTAGAGATAGAAACTATCAGAATATAGACCAGAGGGAAAAACTAAGTATTTTAGGAAACTATAAAACCTTTTAACACATAAGTTCCTACTGTATTGTTTCACTAAAAGAAAAATTCTAGAATGAAATGTAAATGCCCATAAATGACTAAACGAAAAACATATTCATCTGTTCTTTATGTTTTATATCAATGACATTACTCCCTCTATTTATTCATATATATATTAATTATCACTCTGTTCTCAGGTTTAAGTGAGTATCTATAGAGACCAGATATTAGAGTTTGGCATTTCCTAATTTTAAGAATATTATTTCAATGAGAAAAATAACAGGTACTGTACATATTTTTAAAAACATACACACAACCCATTTTCAGACTAATTTACAGGGTAACGCCTATAGAAGAACAAAGAGTTCATAGAGAAAACTGAAAGAATTTCAAGTCCCCATTCCCCACCCACCCACCCACCACTGGACCTAGCACAGAGAGTAACAGTACAAATTTCAGGAAAAAAGACTCAGAACACCAAGCACAAATGTGAACGTATAGTAAGGTTTTAAAAGTTGTCTTCCAGAGTGCACTTTATCCAAAGAATCCTGGGAATGATTTAATTGTGTCAAGATTTAGGGATTCCAATGGAAAGGGGAAAGCTTTCTAAGGTTTGATCTTCATCACGATAAATAAAGAGATGTGCTCATTCATCAGCACAAGAAGCACTTGTTCTGATAAGTAAGTGGATGTATGCATGCTACGTGGGTGTCTCACTCTACTAAAAGATATGTAAGCTAATCAATAAGTCAGATATGTTCTTAAAAATGCTAAGTGGTTGTTTATGTATGTTAGATTTTCTGTATGGCATATTAATGTACTTTTCCTGTATGATATAGTGACCTTGGTGATGATAAATATGTGGTGAGTCTGCTGCCTACATTTCCACTGACAGCAAATGGAGTGTAAAACCAGCATTGTAAACTGAAAAGAAAGAAATTAACTTTAGAGGTATATAACATTGGTTTTAGCTTAGGCATTACTTACCAAATCTAAAGCCTGATGGACTCACTATTAAACTAAGAACACAAGTATACACATATTAGCAAGTATCAAATGTCTACTTAGCTTATTAAAATAAGATATATGATTAAAAATCATAAATTGGTCTCTTTTAGACTGTCCAAGGAACAAATTAATCCATTTGAATACAAATTATATTTTGTGCTTTGGGAAAAATTCCAGACCACAAATTTAAGTTGAAGAGTAGACTTAAATGGCAATTTGGTCTTTACATACACATAAAATACTTAATTGCCTTCTTCAATTAATGTAGTTTAAGCTAATGTGAAATAAAAACATTCAAGTACTTACTTTATTTAAAAAAAACACACACACACACACAGCTGTACTAGTAAAACTGTTTCCGTAATATAATACCCCCTCCACTGGAAAAAAAATCATAAGTTGCTGAAATGAATGCAATGCCCAGCTACTTCTTCAGTATATGATGAAGTCTAAAGGTAGAGGGAGAGAAAGAGCCTGTCTAATTCCTCCTCTTTCCACATAACAGTTTAAGGACAGTGTCAAGCACAATCAGCAGCACAAATTTAAATGCTACAACCTCAGAGTTCACCCATTACCTTGTCACTAAGCACTGAGGAACATGAGAACAGCAGATTTCAATGGAAAAAAATGAAAAGGATGTAAGCCATCAAACTATAAAAACACAGATGACTCCTTTATCCATAAGTAATGACCAAAGAAAGAAATGACATACACTCTCTCCTTTCCAACTTCTATCAAGTAAGCCCAGAAAACTATTAATGACCTTTGAAAAACTGTCAAAGTAAGCAAGAGAGGAAACAGAAAATGAAAGAACTGAAACATAAATTTAAGAAAGAAAAAGACAGAACCCTGAGTTTTGATCTTTATTCATATTTAAATAATTCATCTGGGTACTCAGAAATTGAATAACCATATCATTTACTGTCCAAAGTGCGACACTCCAAAGAGTGAAAAGGAGCTGTGGAAGGCAAAAAAATGGATCAACTCCCCAAAAGATGCCCATGTCTCTTAATCTCTACAACCTGTATGTTACCTGACATGGCAAAAGGGACTTTGAGGATGCGGTTATGGTTAAGGACCTTGAGATGGAGAGATTATCCTGTTGGGCTCAATCTAATCACAGGAGTCAGAAAGAAAAATGCTATGAAAAGGGTTAAAGGAACGCAAATGAGGATTCAACTTGCTGCTGCAGGCTTTGAAAATGAAGAAAGGAGGCCATCAGCTGAGATACAGCTCTCTACAGACACTTGAGGAGGGTTATGGTTTATAGGCAACAAGAAAATGAAGACCTAGTTTCCACAACTACAAAAAACTGAATTTTGCCAACAAACTGAATGAACAGTTCTGGCTGATTTTAGCCTGGTGCGTTCCATACTGGACTTCTGACCTACAGACCTGTAAGATTTTTTTAAATTGTGTTTTAAACTACTAAACTTATAATAATTTGTATGGGAACAATTAAAAAATAATAATACAGGGGACTTAGAAATAATTAGGGCAGGGAAACAGGCATACAGAGGCACTCTCCCAGGCAAACTGGGTTTATGATCACCCTGCACAGAACTAGCATCCACATGCACAACTCATTAGTACATGTTTCTGACACAGAATCATTTTATCCAATATAGAATTCAAATCCTTAGTATATAACAAATTAGTCTACCAGATATTAAAATATATTATTTAAAACCACAATAATTAAAAGAGTGTAGTAGTGGAGCAAGAATAGATTTGCCAATGGAACCAGTCTAAAATGATATGCTCAAAGAAATGTGGTAATTTAGCATTTGATAATGATAAAAATTTATCAGAGTAGGGTGAAGTGGATCTCTCATTCATTTCTTATACTAAATAAATGACATAACTTGAAAATTTAAACATAAGAAACAAAATCATTAAAATAATTTAAAAATATGATAAAACATTTTTATAATCTTGGAATGTAGTAAAGTTACTAAGGCTATTTTTAAGTAATAAATATAACTACACAAAATTAAAAACTTCCGTACAGTACAATAACAACACCATATATAAATATGAAATATAAACTGAAATATTTTCATTTTATATAACACAAAAAGTAAATATTCTTAACAGAAAAATATTCTATGCATCAAAGCAAAAAAAAGAAATTGTTATCCCAATAGAAAAAGAGGAACACATATTTTTTTAAATGTCAAAGGACATATAACAAGTTACACACCAAAAAAATGTAAATAAAAAAGCATTAACATCCCCTAATTAACAAAGATTAAAAATACTGACAAGAACATGCTGATTCAGACACTATCATATACCTCTGAGGAAGGACAAACTAGAGCATTTTAATAAAGGGCAACTTAGAAATATGAATCAAAATTTTAAATGTACTTAATCTTTAACCCAATAGTTTTCTTATAGACTTTATCCTAAAAAAGGTAAGTGCACAAAATACACATACAATGACCTTACTTGCAACATCAGTTAATAAAAACAACCAAAATGTCCACTATTAGGAAATTAATTAAATAAATTATGGTATAACTACACAGTGAAATTACTGAGTAGTCATTCAAAATAATGTTGCTCCTCTACATTGACACAAGAGCAGCTGGGAGTTGCAGTACTTCTTACTTTCTTCTTTATCTCTTTTTGTAATACAGGTATTTTCTACAAAGGATCATGTATCATGTTTTTTAATAACTTTATTGAGATATGATGCACATACCATACAATTCTTTTAAAGTATACAATTCAATGTTTTTAATATATACACAGAGATGTGCATCACCACAATCAATTTTAGAACATTGTTATCTCACACCCTTTAGCAGTTACTCTCCATCTTTCCCTACCACCTCACCTCCCCCTTGCTCTAGGCAACCCCTAATCAACTTTCTGTCTCTACAGATTTCCCCATTCCAAACATTTCACAGAAATACAGAAATACATAAATACATACATAAATAAATAAATAAATAAATAAATGAAAATATGTATGTATGACTTTTAAAGCCATTTCCATTTTAGAAATTAAAATGTCATAAAACCACCAATTCACCTAAGTTTCCCAGTTAAAACTGGACATAAGTAAACATTCTATAACTGTTTTATTATCAGCTAAAACACAAGAAATGCAAACCATATTTAACTAAATATTTTCCAACCATCTCAATATTCAATAAACATCAAGCAAACACAACTCTCTGATAATTTTATGGTTAATAAATAAAGATTAATCTTTAATATTTAAAATCACCTACAACTAGAGCATGCATTTTCTCATCAAAGTCACATATAACAACAACAAAAATATTTCCCAGAATGAGATCAAGAATGGTATACCATATCTTTTTATATTGTCAATTTCTCAAGTAAATAAAAACCCCTACAGATCAGAATGATATATTTAATGAAAATAAAATTCTGATGCAAAGGCTCCCTTTTCTAGATTTTATATATATTAATATATATACACTAACACTTGGTATATAATATTATATGCATATGTAACTATATATATAGTTACGTATTAACATAAAGCTTGGATAAAACTAATCTTTTTTTCAATCATGAGACATATTCCTAATCATTCCTATGTGTCTATGTGCATACTATATTACTAAGGGAGAAAAACCAGACTGGGGAAAATAAAAATCTTGGAAAACAACGTGACAATATCTAGTGAAGTTGAATATGTGAAATTTCGCTTTCTAGAGGAAGTGTAACACAGCAGGCACAAGACAACATGTATAGAAATGTATGTCTGCTCAGAGTATGTCAACAGTGAAAATTTAGAAGTAGTCTAAATGTTCATCAACAGGAGAAAAAACAAATTATGTCAGTAAAACTCCATAATAATACTTTCAATGATAAAACTGCATGATAATATTTTCCCACAATAACAGACACCATCCTCTATGCATTTTTCAAATAAAGCTAAAAATTCTTATTTTCTGTGGAAGCAGGTGGGATGGACTTAGGCAATGATTGCCCTGTGACCACTTGAAATTTCTCAGATCAGTATGCTGACAGTGGTATTAAGTATAAATTTCACCATCTTTACTTTTGTACCTCTTATGACAATACAGATTACTAAAAATACTGTTTTTCAATAACCTCACAATTATACAACCCTACATTTTACACAACTGAATTTTGAAAAGCCATTTTGAAGTCATAGTTGAGATTGTACTATATATTCATACTTTGGAATACCCTATAGCAGTGAAAGCCAATACATAAGAGCTACATGTATCAACATGGGTAAATCTCAAAAATGAAATATTGAGGAAAAAATGTAAGTCATAAAAGGATATGTATAATAACACAACCAGATAATAACAAATGTTGGTAAGGACATAGAGAAATGAGAACTCTGATATATTGCCAATAGAAGTTTAATATAAAGGTACTGCCATTTTGGAAAATAGTTTAGCAGTTTCTTAAAAAGATAAACATAAATTTATCATATAATTCAGCAATTCCACTCTTAGGTATAAAACCAAGAAAAATAAAACATACATCTACACAAGTATTCTTAGCAGATTTAGTCATAATGGCCAAAACTTAAAAACAACCTTATGTTCATGGAATGGAATGACAAACAGTAAATGTATTGACAATGTAAAAATAATAATAATAATAATAATAAATAATATTCACCAATAAAAAGAAACAAACTGGATACATACTACAGATACAAAAGCCTCAAAAACATTATGCTTACTGAAAAAGCCAGTCACAAGAGACCAAATTGTATTATTTCACTTCATTTACATGAAATAGCCAGAAAAGGCAAAGCTACAGAGATAGAAAATAGATTAGTAGTTGCCTAAAGTGGGGGTAGGGACAAAGGGGAATGAGGATTAACAGTTACTGTGCAAGAGAGAATATACTGGAGTGATAAAAATGTTCTGAAACTGATTCATAACAGTTGTACAACTTGCTAAGATTACTAAAAAAAGAAAAAATCAGTGAATTGTACACTTGAACAGGTGATCTTCCTCAAAGAAAAGGGAATTCTACAAGCAGATTGCCTTTGGATTCAAACTCCAACATCAGCTCTTGCCTCTGACCTACTGTTTAGATTTCAAATTTGCCAGTCTCCAAAATCATGTGACTCAATTCCTTAAAATCTCTCTCTTCCTCCCTCTCTCTCTCTCTCTCTCTCTCTCTCTCTCTCTCTCTCTCTCTCTCACCAATAAATAAATTCTTGGGTAAGGATACAAAAAAAAGTTTCCTAACAAAGTAGTTCATCAAAGGGGTTGTTGGATTTTTGGGGGGTGGGAGGGTGGGGGACAGGGGGCATCAATTGTGTTGTGAAGAATTCAAGTATCTTTAACCTTAGAAGGTTACTAAACTCCTAGTACATTTAATTACCTTAATCTTGAGCTACATCAAATCCTAAACATGAAGGAAAAAGATACAGAACTTTGGGTAATCACACAAATTCTCTTTTCCAGCAACAGAGATACATTTCTCATGTGAAAACTCTGGTTGACTAGTAATGGCTCCCTGAAGTTGAGAAAACTATGAAACCACCTTGGTGGTTAAGCAAAAAAGTATGCTATGACCAGATGTCTGCACAGGCATAGGAAAGGGAACACATGCAAACTATATTATCTGCCATCTCTGCTTTAGCCCATTTTACTCCCTGTTAAGAACAATGTTATAAAAATAGCCCTCTTCTTGTCCAAGGTGAGTAATACTACAGAGAAGTATTAATATAGTAGATACACAGTATAGAAGTGAGAAGAAGGTTGAGTCTGCAACAATCCTGACCTCCTGGATTTTATTTTATATAGCTAGAATTTTCTTATTAAATCAGATGCCATTTGGTACAGTTAAGGTAGATCTATCATTTTTTAATAAATAAAATTAAGAGAAAATAAGCCAGAATTAGTTATCTGAATTAAGGTAACTAATTAAAATTGTTTTTGAAGATCTTTTGAAATTATGATAGGGATTCTCAGGTCTGGCCAAAACCTTCCACCAAAAACTTCCACTTAAAAGTAGAACTCTTAAAATTTGGCTAATATGAAGGTTAGTTCTTAGGTCTGAGAAGGTCAATGCTATAAATAAAAATAAGTAAATAAATAAAAAGTACTATAAATATTACAATACAAAATGAAAGAAAATATAATGCCTAGGAATAAAATAATTTAGTCACTATATCATTTTAAGGATTTTGCAGTAAAAAAAAAAAAAAGAACAGATGTTAGCATAAAAAAACTATTGTTCATTTGATTCTGCCAAGTCCAAGCTAGGAATCAAACAAACAAACAAACAAAAAAACCACAAGAATCTCTTTGTAGCAAAAATCCATAACTCTTTGGTCAAAAAAAGGAAATATTTTGAAATAAAATCTTTTCACAAAGAAATAACTATAGGTGTTTTATTACTTCTATAGCAAGAATCATGCAATCAATTAGATATGTGAAATTCTAATCAAATACTCCCATTAGACACAGGGTAGTCCAATAGGAAGTACAAAAATTCAAAAACAACCCCTACCTAGAGATCAGTAATATAATCCCACACCCACTTTACCATTCCTATGTGTTTCTTTCATTTATTTACTTGTCTAGACAAGTATTAAAAGTTAGAAGTATATAAATGAAATTATCATATGTTATAACATATTTTATGCAGACATGGAAAGTATGTTTTAAAAAAATCCATCTAGAAAAACAATTAAAGTCTTAACCATTGAGGTTATTTTTTAGGACAGCACCAGGGATCACATCAGTTAACCAATTACTTTATTAAAGAACCAAGTCAAGCTAGAGGAGCTTGAGACCTTCGCCCATTGTCCTCTACAAGATTACAAAGGGTCTTAATATCTGAGAGGGAAGGATAGTTATTTTTTATGAACCATGGGTATGGACTTGAGGGGGGTATTGCTGGGGGAGGGAGATGCTGGGTGGAGGGGAGTAAAGGCGAGAAAATTGGAACTATTGTAATAATATAATCAATAAAATACATTAAAAAAAAAGAAAAAAAAAAAGAACCAAGTCAATACCTTTGGTCCCAAAGAATCCCATGATAACATTTAAAATATCAGTCACAAAATATAGACAAACCACTCTCTATGGATCATCTCCATTCTGTGTAGACGGTGGCTATGTAGAATGCACGGTGGTTAAGGACATGAGTTCTAAAGACAAACAGCCAGAGTTGAATCCTGGCTATAAGATTTTGGGGACAATTACTTAACATACTCTGAGTTTCAGCTACTTCATCTGTAAAGTAGGAGCCTAACTCAAAAGACCTGGGAGGATTAAATGAGATAATCCACATAAAGTACTTAACCAGGGCCTAACACTTAGGAAGTGTTCATTCAATATTATTTGCTATGTACCTTCCTTCTCTCCCTCTCCATCATCCTCTTCCTCCTTCTCCTCCTCTTAATACTACTACTATTACTACTGATCTTTCTGTATTCTTTTCTTTCCAATGATTAGCAATAAGGCCACCTTTGCAACATTTCTTGGCATCTGCTTCCTAGCGCATTTTTTCTCCCTTACACAGTTTGCTGGAATATTTTATTTGTGGCTGGCTCTTTAACTTTATGTTAATTGTCCTTTTTGTTTCCTGCAAAAATGCAGCGCCTTACTATTGCTGTATTTAGAATTGTAAATTTCCACATCTATAAATAAAAAGTTAAAATAAATAATTTTACAGGAAGCTTGTCCTGATTATAAATGCGGGATAATGACTTTTTTCCCCTGAAAAAAATAAAAATAAAAATAAATAATTTGAAATAACCCAAAATCTGTTGCTTGCAACTAGGATTATATACTATTGCTTTTTTTTAATTGGTTCAAAATCAGGTGTTATTCATTACTAAGTAAAACCTCAATGAGTTATTTTGTACAAATTTTGGGTTTGTTATATGATAAAAATCCTATAAAACTGCATCAATTTAGTAAACCATGTTCCAACAATCAAATATTTTTTATATTTCTGTTCCTCCAAAACTACAACTCACAATACCCTCTCACAGGCATTTTCTCATCAGAAAATCAGAGCCAATTAACTGAGTATGACCACTGTTCAGGCGCAGTGCCCAGCACACCTCCAAGAGTCACTGCTCACAGTAGATTTGAAGGAGTTAGGCAACCCGCCCTAGTGCTATCACATATATTATCATATTTAGTTAATGTAACCCTTACAAACCATGTAAGGTAGAAAGTTACTCTAAAATTTAAATATTTCACAGATGAAAATTAAAAAAAGACTCTGAGAGACAAATTGACTTGCTCAAACCTCCATCAACTTTCTTTTCAACCTGCCCTAAGTTTTAAACCAAAATTAAAGTTTGTATCTTAGAACATTAAAACCACATATTTTTAATATAAAGTCCATATTCTCATAGAAAACAAATAAAAATTACATTTCTTCCACCCAGTACTAATGGTTCCCTTAGACATAATAAACATTGCGAATGATTAAATGAGACTTCAAACAACTTTAGTTGGACCTTCTATAATACTTAAATGTGGAAAAACTTAACCCTCCTCTGTCCCCTCAGCCAACTGCACATGGTTACTTCTCCAAAGAGTTTAAAGTAGGCTAACCAAACCTATTTTTTAAAGGAGATACATTACCTTTGGTAAGTGACTATGAAAAGAAGCATTACCAGGGTAAACATAATGTACCACAATGGGGAAAGAGCAACCAGTTATTAAACCAGTAAAAAATGACATTTTTAAAGTATACCTTTGGGTCAAGAGGGTTGATGAAGTCTGTAAAAATAAATAATTTAGCAATGTAAAATTAGCAATTTTTAACAAAGCAGAAGCTATTAATTTAGTATGTGTATCTCAGTAAATACATTCATGTTATTGTTCCAAAGAGTATGTTTTAAGCTGTCTAATGATACAAATTGACTATGCCATTAAAATCTCCTTATGATGTCAATAATACTAATAACCGTTTTAGAAACATATTCTGGCTAGAATAAGTTTTACAAGATTGCTAAGAATTATATCCCAGAAACAGGAAAATTCTTCATTCACTCTACTACCCTAATTTCAACTTCTCAGGCAAAACAAAATTTTCAACTCTCTAAGGAACTTTCCAGGGGCTATGTATGCCCTGCCATCCCAACATCCGTACTGCTGCTGAAACAATGAAACAAACCCAGGTACAAAAATATTCACAGTACCATTAAATTACCAAATATGAAATTTGAGACACCCTTAATAGCAAGTGTAGGCTTAAAAGGAAGGAGTTAATTCTCTGGAAAACTTCCACTTTAATGGCTTGGATCTAAATGTTCAGCCCTAATTTGCATTATTGTAGCCATCTGAATTTTACATTAATATAGAAATCTACCTTACATAGTCTTTAGTGTTCATTTATTCATTAAGTATTGATTTATCACTAGCACTATTCTAAATGGAATTTTAAAAAAAAACAGCAATAGAGCCACTGATCTCATTAAGTTTAGTTTGGTAGCGCTATTTGCAACAATAAGGCATAAACCTTCTCTGTAACTAATAGTCTTCCATGTACAGACAGTAGTATTATAGCTTTTTATTTAGAAAGGCTATTTATGTGGCTCTAATCTCAAATGGATGACAGGTGACCTGCTATGTAGTTAACATTATAAAACAGAAAGTTCATTCCATGGCCCACTTCTTCCCAGAGATTTCTTCAGAGCTGAAACCCATCTAAAAAAGTACAGTAGGTATGAAAAAGGACAAACTTCTAGAACATTGTATTATTTATATTTAACATCTTGGAAACATGGCCACATTTTTTGTAAAATGATGATGGAACACATCCCAAGATATCTGCTTTTTATTCACTTTTGATGTCACTTGTGAATATCATCATTTCTAAACTTCAAATACTTCCATACACTAGGTGGCTGATGACAGCAGAGGCCAATTAACAACCTAGACAACTTGGGTCTCTACAATTGTTATTAAAAGATGATTAGAGGAAATGAGATAAAACACAGTACTCAGCAAAAGATGTTGTAATAAGAGTCTACCCTAGACTTTGTTTAAATAATTATTTTTAAAACCAAAGATACTTCATTATAATAAAGGAGCACTTCTATAGCCTCATGGGTAAATTTGAGAACACTATGAGATTCCAGAAGAATGGGCTTTTGAAAACTTTTTACTTTGAAATAATTTTATGCTTATAGAAAAGTTCCAAAAGTAGTAGAGTTCCCACATACCATTCAGCAGCTTCCCCTAATGTAAACATCATATGTACCTATACTACAGTTATCAAAGCCATACAATTAACATTACTCTGACTCCAAAAAACCTCCGCTGCCTTGCGGCATACCTCTTCAGGGGAAAGGCTAAGGGAGTAAACCCCGACAGAAAATCCGGAGCCGGAGTCCCTAAGGCGGTTTGACATTGTAGTCAACACCGGCAACTCCTGCGGCGCACCTGAAGCCAAGCTGTATTGACTCCGTCTTTCCCTTGGACCCTTCAGCTGCGAAGAGGGCGGGGGGGGGGGTCTGCTGCATGGGCAACAGCAGACCCTCCATATCACCCTGCCCAGGCTCTGTAGCTTCAGCTTCACTGGAGAGGACACTCCAGCGTCATCGCAAGATGTCGATTCAACACGGGAGGAGACAGATACCGTGTCACTCCCGAGTCGGACTGCACAACCATTCTCGGCGGTGCAGATAGACTCTTAAGAAGCTACACCATCGTCTCTCGAGACGGACGGCTGCCGCCGCCGACGACAACGACAATTAACATTGGTTCAATACTACTAACTAAATTACATGCCTTAAACAAATTTTTCTAGCTGTCCACTAATGTTGTTTTTTCTTCTTTGTTTCTATTTTCCCACTTTTCCTATTCCAGGATCCTGTCCAGGATCCCACATTGCCTTAGTTGTCATGTTGCCTTAGTCTTTTCCAATCTGTGACATTCCTTGTCCTTCATGCCCTTGACATTTTTGAAAAGTATTTATAAGTTATTTTGTAAAATACCCCTCAATTTGGGTTTGCCTAGTGTCACGACTGCACTGAGGTTATACATTTTTAACGATACATCAGATAAGTGATATTGTGCTCTCTTCAATGGATCATATCATATCTCACTAATAGATCTTATTGGTGATGCTAAACTAAATCACTCGGTGTCTGCCAGTTTTTTCCTCTGTAAAGTTACTATATTTCCCTTTGAAATTATTAAACATCTTGGGGAGATACTTTTAGACTATGCAAATATTCTGTTTCTCCTCAAGTTTTCATCCTATTTTCAGCATCCATTAATGGATCTTGCCTACAACTATTAATGTAGTGTTTGCCTCATGGTGATTTGCTATTTCCCTCATTCCTTCCACATTTATCAATTGTAATTCAGAAGAATGGTTCTAAAATGACATCAAACACCAAGGTCCCAATAAATTATCAAAAGGCTATGGCCACAAAAAAACAAAAAACAATAAATGTACTGGACAACAGAATTTCACCTTAACTCCCTGAATCAGACGTCTGCAGTGCAGTTGCTTTTAGAAGGATCTGTGTTTGAGTAAGTTGTTAATGACATCTGTCAGCAGCTGTAGTGTTTTGTTTTACATAATTGTAGCCTCATTTTTATTGCAAGTAATGCATCACGATGCATATTTAAGGTTTTCCAAATAAAGAGTCTTTAGAAGTCTATTTAAAGTACTAATACCACAGCACATTTGAGGCTATGGGGTAAGCATTCCTTGGGAACCGAAACAACAAGGACAGCAAAAATTCTGCCCCTGCAAATCTAATCTCATTCCTCAACCCAAAACCTCACACAAGAGCACAAAATTATACTGGTAAGGAGAGATCTCTTAGAATAGTGAGTTCCAAAGCTCTGCTTTGCAAGAGTCTATCATTCCTATGACAGGATGAGGACCTGAAAGCATGAAATATTACCTTATTCACTCATTCTTTCACAAAAGGAAAAGCTGTCAATCTAATGCTAAAAGACCTCAAAGTTTACTTCTAAACATTTCAAGAAAATGCCTTATTTATCAAAACTTTATTCTCCTTACTTGTTCATTAAATTCTGCAGGCTTACAATGAGGTCAAAAAGTGTCAACCAATTATTGTGTAATGGAAGTCCTTCTTTGTAATATTTAAAGCTACCCTCAATACCCAGAATTATTTTAATAGGCAACTGAATAAACCACCGTTTATCCCCAACCATATTTCAACCATTTGTAGACATACTTTTTCAATCTAGTTCTTCAAATTAAAACTTCAGAATACTAGCAACCAGCATAGTGCCTGGCATATAACACATACTCTCAATGAATAAGTTAATGATGAAAAATACATATACAATGTATTAATGACATAAATCCATGATTCCTTCTGGACTATTTCCATGACAGGCCAAAAGTTCAAGCATACCTCTTCTGTACTTTCAGATATCTATATATTTTAGTTATTTTTAAAGAAAGACATTAAAATGACTTAGAATATAATCTAAATGACACAAAAATACATTCTTGAAGTTTATCACTCCAAAACTACAATATATTTGTAAAGGACATCAAGTCGTTTTATTTTTTAATGATTTATTTTCATAATAGTTATTTAGGCAATAAAAATAGATGAGAAAATAGGAAATCCCACTGATCTTACAAATATTTCTGATCTTACAAATTACCGTCACGATGAGTCCTAAAAACTACTGTAGGATTATTTATGGTTGTAGGATTTGTGATAATTTCACTGTTGGTTATAAACCTTAATTTATTCAAATGAACAAACAAACAAACAAAAACTCTTGGTCTAAAACATGGCCATGGGCAAGACTTTAGAGTCTTAAGTATTACATGGAGCAATGGATAAGCTGTGGTAGTAATTTTCTGACCATTGCATAGACAGCCTATAATGTATTTAATTTATATTTCCATATACTTTAAAAGTAAAAATTACTTTTAATATAGAATATTGCTAGCTTGTGCTTTAAAACATTACTTCTTATTACTGTACATTTATTTTGCACTGGAGTTGAAAGAAGAAAATTGGTGTGCACTGGAAAATGTGTGCTTAGGAAAGAGAACTGCAGTAAACAAGCTTCATATTTTCTGATACAAAAAATGACCAGAGGATAATTCTAACCAGCAGGGGGAGATAAGGAGGAGAGTAGTAAGACAAAGAGCAGGCTACAGGCAAGAAAAGCAGTTATAATTATAGCTGGGAACACGGAATTTGTTAAAGGAAGTCTACTGTATAATTATATTTGAAAATTTAGCAAGATGCCCAGAGGCTGACTCGCAGCTGTCAGAAACTGGTAACTCTACTTCTGTTCATGCAGCGACCACTTCAGCTACCAAATCCACTATCCAGACGTAACTAGAATTGACATCTAGTGTAAAGGGACAGATCTTCTCATGAGACTTTTTTTTTTCCTATAAGGGATAAGGCATCCATTTCAACAATGTAAGTCTTTCTTTCTCTTCAGCTTTCTTTTTAGAGTTAGCTCTCCTCTTGCCTCACCCCCTCAGAAAACCAAAACATTCTCATAACAAAGCTATTGCCTAAGATGCAAACCTCCTCCCTGAATTCTGACTAGATCATGAACTGGTTTGACTATCTCATATAATTTCAAATTCAAAAGGCTTATAACAAATATCATTTCCCTCTACCCTCGCCTTGTCAGGAAATGTCTTTCTCTTTCCCCCCTATTTTCCTATTCCTTCCAATAGCAACAATATTCTCCCAATTAAGCATGAAAACTCAAGATTTACCTTTGCTCTTTCTCCTTCCTAACCCTCCTACCTTATACTATTTCAATTAATCAAATCCAATTAAGTTTTTCAGTAAAATTCTATCATTCATCAATAAAAGATATTTTAAAGTCCTAATCCCTAGTAGCAGAATGGGACCTTATTTGGAAAAAGGGTCTTTACAGAGATAATCAAGTTAAAATGAGGTCATTAGTGTAAGCCCTAATCCATAAAAAGGGGCCATTTGAACAAGGAGACAGACAGAGGGAAGACACACAGAGGAAAAATAACCATCTGATGAGAGTGAGGCATCCACAAGCCAAGGAATGCCAAGGGATCACCTGCAAACACCAGAAACTATAGGAGGCAAGAAAGAATTCTCTCCTAAAATAGCCAGAAAGCATGGCACTGCCAACACTTTAATCTTGGTCTTCTAGACCCTAGAACTAAAACAATAAATTTCTGTTGTTTTAAGCCTCCCATTTCTGACGCTTTGCTACTGCAGCTTTAGGAAACCAAAATAAGACCCCAAATACAATTTGGACTCTATTACCCCCAAACTTCACCCGATTGCTGAGTATCTTCCTATCCACCTAGCTGGCCATGGCGGTTTCTTATGCATCATTCTTGCTCCACAGCCAATCAATTACAAAGGCCTACTTTAATTTGTCCACATTTCCATCTCTAGATCACTAGTCTAGTTCAAGTCATCATCAGCATGGCCCTGGACAACTAGTCACCAAATGGTCACCACACCTACAGCCATGCTCCTCTCTAATTTGTTCATCTTTTTTCATCTAAAGATTTATTAATTTTAGAGAGAGAGGAGGGGAAAAAGAGAGAGAGAAACATGAATGTGAGAGAGAAACATCAATAGGGTGCCTCCCTTATGTGCTCCGACCAGAGACTGAACCCTCAGTTTAGGTATGTACCCTGACCAAGGATCAAACCTGCAACTTTTTGGTAAATGGGACGACACTCCACCCAACTAAGCCACCCAGCCAGGGCTCATTCATCTTTGGCACCCAGACTTTCTAAAATGTTGATTCGATCACACTTTCAGTGTATCAGCATGGACTGCATAATTAGTGGCATCCGCGATACCTAAGGACAAAGTCTAACTTTTTGAGCCCAGCTGACATGTAATGAAAGGCCTCTGAGACTAAGAGACTTACCATGCTCCCTACACCAAACACACATGGAGGTACCTTCAGTTCCCCAAACACATCCACACTTTTCACCTCTGCCTAAAACTCTCTACCCCTTAATCAATCATTCATTCATTTACTCAACAAATAATAGTGCCTACAATGTGCCAAGCTTAGTTCCAAGAGCTAGATAGGCCATAAAAAATAGAAGTTCCTGCCCTCGTAAAATTCATATTCTAAAGAGGATGGTAAAGAGATAATATACAAAAATAAACAAACAAACATTAACTCGGTTGGTATTATGTGCTTCAGGGAAAATTGAATTAAGGTATAAAGAATAAGGAAGGTTTGAGAGTGGAGAAAGAACTAAGGCTATGATTTTATATAAGGTGATGAGAGAAGAACTCTCTGACAGAGTGATATTTAAGAGGAGACCTGAAGAGAGTGATAAAAAATCACCCTGGACACCTAAAAGAAGGGCTTCCCAGACAAAGAAAAGAGCAAGTACAACCACTCTAAGGAAGTGCAGACCCACGGTGTTTGAAGAACATCAGTGAGGCCACGGTGGCTACAGTAGGGAAAAGGAAGTGCAGATCAGGTTTTAGAGAAGTCAGATAATGTAGGGCCTTGAAGCTCACTGTAAGAGTTTAGAAATTAATAAATAAAAAGCAGAATTTTGAGTATCCTGATCTGGCATTCATTGTAAATGAATCGCTTTGGTACCATGTAGAGAGCACACTTGGTGGGGAGAGAGGCTAGTACAACAAGAAAGCTGAGAGGCTTCCGCAACGTCCAGGTGAGAGGGAACGGTGGCTTGGAATGGAGCAGAGCTGGTCAACAAACAGCTGATTCTGGTAGCTAAGATGAACATAAGCATATGATTAAGTAAGACATGTTTTAAATTTATTAGCTTAATAAATTTCAACAATACATATAACAAAGCAATAATTTCAAATGGGTAAAAATGATTTTTACTTCTCTCTTACTAGTAAGAAAAAGTTCACGGGAAAGACAGGGGGCTGGGGAGGGGAAAAGAGATCACTCTACACAAATGGATGAATTTCCTAAAAAATAGTATATCACACTTTTGAATTTAGTCAACTCCAAAGCAGGACTTTCACACAGTGGCTCTGTATTTATGAAAGTACTCCCCACTTCACATCTGGTTTAAAGTTGCTGAAGGAATGTTCCCTTTTTTCAAAGGGATCATCTTTAATGCATGCTATCCATTCAAGTAACTCTGAAATCTTAGTTGGTGGCTTAATGTGCAGTGTTGAATGTTTAAAACAGTGACTTTGGGTACAGCATCTCTATCATATTCCTTTTAAACTCCATTCAAACAAAGCAGTCCATTTTTCTGGCTAAAAAAACAAATATTCAAATTTTATACTGTGTTCACATACAAAAATTTCATCTGATATATCATCAGATCAGTTCAATCACTAACAATAAAAACCTAACTAGTATTGGGATGGCAATATATAATTTTCCTTGTTAATAAAGAAATCTTTATCTTCCCTTGTTCAAAAATTAGTTTGATGAGGACTTAATTCAATTATTTTTTAAAAGTAGAAGTGGGTTCTCTGGTTGATTTGAATCAAAAGCCTTTTTATGGCTAATAATTGACATATAACATTACATTACTTTCAGATGTACTACATAATGATTCAATATTTGTATATATTGTGAAATGTTTACCACAGTAAGTCTAGTTAGCATCCATCATCACACATAGTTACAAATTTTATATTTGTAGTGGGAACTTTTAAGATCTACTCTCTTAGCAACTGTCAATAAATGCAACATTGTATTATAAACTACAGTCACGATGTTGTGTCTAAAGAATTCTTAAATACCATTTAAATCTCTTTACATCACTATTTAAAATTAAACATAAAAAATTAGGGTATTTCCAACTATTAAAAAAAAGTGAGTTTCCAAAACCAGGCAAAAAGATGCTTATAAGTACATCAATGAGCATCCCAAAATGTAGATGCTCCAAGTCCTGAACATGGTCCACTGTGTAATGTCATCACACAGCTGCCCAAATATCCATAACAGTCTGAGGCAGTTTCACAACCAAATAACACTGCAAACCATAGAGAATTAACTACAAGAGGACCTAGAAGTAAGGGAGAGAGAGAGAGGAAAAAAAAAAAAAAAAAAACTGCAAGAAACAAAAGTATTAAGAAACTTAAATCTGCTCCCCTAGCCTACATACTCTAGACTGAGATATGTATTACCATCTCTTCATCAAAGATCTTTCTCGACCGTTAGTTCCATCGCCAGGCCTGTAAGTCTCAATATTCATGGTAATGCTTGATATTTAAGAACTGCTAACAGAAACAAAAAGTATCTATAGATTCAAACTGCTCTCAAATAATCTGTTCATTAATTGACTCCTTTTCCATAAAAATTCTCAATTTTCTTTCTCACTCAAAAGAAGACCATTGTGCTACAGTGTCAATAACATATATATGTCTATTGTCAGACTAGCAGGAGGCTGTAAGTTTTTTAAAAGGGTTCTTTTTGGTGTAAGATTTTATTCACTTATTTTTAGGAAGAGGGGGAGGAGGGAGGAAGATGGAGAGAAACATTGATCAGTTGCCTCTTATACGCCCGCAACTGGGGACATGGCTTGCAACCCAAGCATGTTTCCTGACTGGGAATTGAACCAGAGACCTTTCGGTTCACAGGCCAGCACTCAATCCACACCAGCCACGGTAGGAGGCTATATGTTTTATTATAGAGTTTAGAACCCAAGCAGGTTGAAGGATGCAAGAGTTAGAAGTCTCACCAAAATCAAAAGTTCGAGGCCCCTTTTGACTCTGCCTGAAAGCCTCAGGTGTACCAGAACTTCCTATCACATGGGAAAAGAGATTTTCTTGGTCAACCAAGTTTCACCATAAAAGACTGGTCACTTTAGAAAATTATAAACTAAAAACAAAAGATTGTATTTTAAGTCACTGAAGAAGTCAACTTATAGCCCTATTTGGTGGAAATACATCCAGGGACTACACACAAGTTTCTGTCACTTCAGATTAAGAAAAATTGGACAAAAGAATAGTATTTATTGATATGATCTATTTTTAAGTAGAGGACCTTCTTTCTCATTTGCTATCTTATCACAGGTTTCTAGTAGAATTGTCATCCCTTCTTTCTCTATCTGCTATATGAAAAAGTATCAAGCATTTTTAAAATCAATACTATATTTATCTAGCACACGAAAATCAATCGATATCAAAGGAAGGTTCTAAACTATATAAAATCTCAAATCTGAAATGAAAAATACCTAAAAGTATAAAAAGCTTTCTTAAACTATTCTTCAGGGTATTTGTTAGAGATGTTTCCTTAAATTACTAAATTTCTTGAATGTTCGGAGATAAACTATCCAAAACAAGGACAAAGCTACAATGTCAACTGGTAACAGAAAATACAACAAATTCATGGACTCCAGCACTGCATCTTGTCATTGTTATGAGTGGGGAAAACAAGTAAAATCTTTCAACAATCAAATCCAGAAAAAAATAGCTTAATCAGAACAACAAATACTGCCAGACTTTAAAACACAACTCTCACTCTGACATATAAAATCTGCAAACATTTTTGCTCTGAATTTTGAGTACCCTGTTATTGTGTTAAAAATTAGATTTATTCATACAAATGAAAACCAGAAGAATTAAAGAATACTTGAACCAGAAAGGTGGTTTGAACTACCATATAGTAGAGCAATTCAACTAACACATGTACATATATGTTCACAGCAGCACTAATCACAACAGCAAAAAGACAGAAACAGCCAAATGTCCATCAACGAGTGGTTACACAAATTGTGGTATGTACCATACTGAAATATTAATTAGCCATAAAAAATAAAGGAATAAAAAGGAAAGTACTGGTAAATGGCTTGGAGAGAAAGGGCCCAGAGGTCTGAGAGAAGGGAAACCTAAAATATTCCCCTTAGCCCAAACTGAGTATAGTGGGCAAAAGGGTTTGGGATAGGTGTGATGTGCCTTGCACACTTTCCTCCAAAGAAGCCTTTTTTTCCCTAATGTGGGACACTGAAAAATTAATCCCTGCCTTTTGTCATCTAGTGGTTATGCATTAAAAGATGCCCTTTAACCCTGTTGCCAAATCTGTTTCTCCCAGAATACAACAAGGATGCCAGCCTGTTAAACCAAGCATGCCATTGTTTGGGGACAGCCAACTGACCTGGAGTCTGCAAGATCCTTCCCCATGTGGGAAGGCCATGCTCCCCTCCACACCCTCATTCTTACTAGGGATTTCTGGACCCAAGGGTAGGTAGGACGATGACCATGTCCAGTTTGAAGTAGCTAGAGGAGTACAAGACCTTTGCCCATTGTCCTTTATATGATTATAAAGGGTCTTAAGTATGAGGGGGGGAATCATTATTTTTTATTGTAATAAAAATAAACTAATTAATTGATTTAAAAAAAAAGAATAATATATGAAAGGGTGAAGCCAAGGAACTTGTATGCATGACCCATGGACATGAACTAAGGGGGGTGGGATTGCTGGGGGAAGAGGGAAGAAAAAAGAATCCAAAAAAACAAGGATAGTGTAAGCAGCCTCTGGGGCAACTTCAAGCATTCCAACATTTGCATCACAGAGATGCCAGATGAAGAAGAGAAAGAGCAAGAAATTGGAACTCTATTTGAAAAAATAATGAAAAAAAAAAAATCCCTAATTTGGTGAAGGAAATAGACATGCAAGTCCAGGAAGCACAGAGAGTCCCAAAAAAAGATGGATGCAAAGGGGTCCACTTGAAGACACATCATAAGTAAAATGCCAAAGGTTGAAGATAAAAAAGAAAAGAATCTTAAAAAGCAGCAAGAGAAAAGCAGTTAGTTACCTACAGGGGAGTTCCCATAAGACTGTTAGCTGATTTCTCAAAAGAAACTTTGCAGGCTAGAAGAGACTGGCAAGAAATATTCAAAGTCATGAAAAGTAGGGACCAACAGCCAAGATAACTCTACCCAGCAATGCTATCATTTATAATTGAAGGACAGATAAAGAGCTTCCCAAAAAGAACAAACTAAAGGATTTAATCATCACCAAACCATTATTACATAAAATGTTAAAGAAGCTTATTTAAGAAAAAGACCCATGGACATGTACAATGATGGTAGATTACCTGGGAAGTGGGGGTTGCTGGGTGGAGTGGAGCAATGGGGGAAAAATTGTGACAACTGTAATAACATAATTAATAAAATATAATTTTTAAAAGGAGAAGAAAAGAAGGAAGAGAAGAAAGAAAGAGGCCTTAGCAACCAACT
This sequence comes from Furipterus horrens, assembly GCF_987537825.1. Classification (NCBI taxonomy): domain Eukaryota; kingdom Metazoa; phylum Chordata; class Mammalia; order Chiroptera; family Furipteridae; genus Furipterus; species Furipterus horrens. The sequence goes on from NW_028327177.1 coordinate 118,955,187, forward strand.
TTAAGTTCTTCCATGAACATATATATTAGCAAATTGTGAAATAACTTAAGTGAATAAGAAATAGAGGGGTTATTCTATGGTCAAGACTTAATTTATAAAATTTGCATCCGTTTAACAGATATATGAGCATGTTCACTCTGAGGGAGAGGGGATAGATTCCTCAAACAATCAAGTCATACTAATTAAGTCTTGAAATCGGGCTAAGTAAAATTTACACTAGTTTTGACATTTACAATAGAAGAATTCAAAATTAAAACAAGTCAAAGGAAAATATTAAAACAAAACATTGATATTCATATAAGTTACAACTACATTTTAAATTTAATATATTAAAATTTTTTATCAGAATGATTAGAATAACACTAACTTAAAGCCATTTGATAAATCAATCAGAATTAATTTTACTTTAACTATGTAACCCCCTCTTTAGAGCATAATACAAAGTATTAAATAAGAGATTTTGATATATAATTAAGTCAGTTTGTATCTGGACATAAAACTCCTAATTATATGCCCTTCTATAAGAATCACCTTTCTATTAGAAGTAATTCACTTGCAAATGTATACAATGACCAACAGAATCAATTTTTTTAATGATACCCACCAACATAAATTCTGTAAACATTCCCAATTTTAATAATCATTTAAACATTCTGGCATTCAAATACTGTACAACTACATCACTACTACCATACTAAAATGATAAGACAATCATCTTCAGTAAATCTGCTAATTACTAAAAAGAAAGAGATGTTTAAATATATAATCAAGATTAAAAACCACACACTCTTGTGTCTCTCAGAAAGAAACCAATCATGCTGACACCATGATTTCAAATTCCTAGCCTCCAGAAATGTGAAATAATAAAACTTCTGTTATTTAAGCTACTCAGATTGTGGTACTTTGTTCTGTATATTTATTTCACATATGGAAATAAATACAGTTACCATGCAGCAAATAAAACAGTGTACTCTGTATCGCACAACAACCTTCTCCTAGAAAGGGAGATAAAAGGGAGCCTTTTTCTCTGCCTCTACAGACAAGCATACTTCACTGAATATGGCAGTCACACACTCGCTAAAAGAAGCTATCTTGAACCCAGCCAGCCTCTGTGGCATGGTGGCACAGTTCTAAACCAGTAACAATGAACTAAACCTTGGGTAGGCACTAGGCTCAAGCTCATCAGTAAACTAGGGCCTTGACCACCTGTGGCTTGAAAGGATAGGCTGCTTCGGGTTCTCTGTGACTCTCAAACTATTTAAACTAAAAATCTCTGAAGAAACCTGCCTTCCACCCTGGCTGCTGCAGTAGGAAAAGTAACAATGCAAGCTAAAATGATATAGACGGAGAGGTGGCATACAGAGTAAAGCTAAAGGTTTGTTTTGTTACATTGCCTTAAAACTAAAAGCACTTCCTATAATCTTCAAACAAACCCTGCTCTCAGAGCTCTACCCCTCTTCCTGTTACACATCTTTTAAACTTGAACTAATTTCAGACACCCCTTGCAAACACAATCCAAGGTAAAACAGAAATAAAACAAATCCAAACCCAGATCCTACTTCTCCAGATCATTCTGGTACATGTCAAATATTTGGTTTTTTTCAATGAGCACATTTTGTGGGCTGAATGTATTTCATATGCTTTCACATATATTTCACTAAAAAAGGATGAACTGGGTATTTCAAACGCACAGCTGCATACATATAGAAATACATGTTCAAACAGGGGAACAGTTCGAACACCTGGGCCCACAGTGCTGCTGGCATGAGGTGCAGCCTTGTCAGGGGGCAACACAAGGGCTAGCTCTCAAAAAGTGTCATGGGTGGGCAGGCATTACTCTAAGGGTTTAATAGGCTCCAGGCCTGGCTTTCAGCCATGCTGGCTAGAAAGTGAATTCTGATAGAACATTCAAGAATAGAATCATGACTTATGGTAAACAAACAATAATTAAGGTCAAGAAATACGCCCGACTCTTGTCTTTTATCATATAATGAAAAATAAATGCCAAGGAACTGGGAGCATTTGTGTCACAGGACTAGAACCCTTGTAACGGCACAACTAGCACATTCTCTCCTTGCAGACAAACCTATACAGGAAGTCAAATAACCTAAACAAGTAAGATGTTTTGGAACAAGGAATGACAGGAGACCCAAGTATTAAGTGCACAGTACCACCTAATACATAGCACTAATAATAGGAACAGTTCTAAGAGTTCTACATATATCGTCTCATTTAAATCTCACCACGGCCCTTTGATGTAGGTACCATTATTATCACCATTTTACAGATTTAAAATATTGTATCTCAAAGCAGATGGAAAACTTGCCCAAGAATACACAGCTACCAAGTAACAAAGACAGAATTTCAACCCCGTACATCAAGTCTCTCTCTAAATCACTATTCCACCTGCAAAGAAAATGTTGAGGATCCATCTCCAACTCCCTGCAAGTATCTCTTCACCAAGAATTAGAAACCGGAATATTCAAAATCTTCCAGCCAATGCTGTGATGAATACTATCAACTTCAAGCTTTGGGCTTCTCCTTCTACAATAATAGGAGAACAAGAGAACAATCCACTCCACACCCTTAATGGGCAAACCCTATTTAAGCTGCATCAATCGGGCAGCAACCATGCTTGCAACACCAAGCTTGCAAGCCCATCAGTCATTCAGCCTCTTCAGAGACTTTGCATCTCTGCTCTGCTTCTCCTTGTGTAGATTTAAAAGTTTAACTCTCATAGCTATTTTATGCAAACACAGATATATTTAGTATATTTCTATAATAATTCCACTAAATTTCATAACACCATTCTGTCCTCAAGTAGCTTAAAATTGACCAGAGGGAAGTTAAGTTTAGAAGGAATTACAAGTGCTCTTAGTAAACAGTCAAGAGCAGTGTAATAATCCAGAAAAAGGAAAATATAGTATAAAGTTTCAGAATAAATACAAAAAGAAAAGAAGGGTATTAAGCAGAGTAAAAAGACATATCAATGCAAAGAAGTGAAAAAGAAAACAGATTTCCAGCCAAGGAAAAGGCAAGCTGTTCAAAATTATTAGATTGCAGGGGAAAGAAGGTCAGACTATTAGGGAGTTTACAAGCTTTTGTCATCACTGATCTCTGACACGGTCCCCGTTGCTATCACAAGAAAACTGCTCAACCAAGAAAGTACATCAAAATTTAATGGAGAGTTTTTAAAAGTATATTTTATTGATTATGCTATTACAGTTCTCCCAATTTTTTCCCTTTGCCACCCTTTGGCCCAGTACCCCCTTCCCTCCAGCAATCCCCCCCTTAGTTCATGTCCATGAGTCATGCATATTAGTTCTCTGGCTTATCTATTTCTTTTAGTATTGTTAACATCCCCCTATTTTGTACCTACCAATTATGCTTCTTAATCCCTGTACTTTTTCCCCTACATGGAGAGAGTTTTAAAATGCCCACGCATGATTCAGATTTACCCATCCTTGGGAAATGAATGTCCCTAAGTATCACCACTATAGGGGATGAGAGGGGAGCTTATAACACAAAGAGTAACATGATGGAATTTATCATTGTGAATGGCTATTTTAAAATTATACATGACAAATACCTACTTTGGAATATTATGAAGCTCTAAAACTAAAGTAAGAGGGTATATGTACTCACATTGAAAGGTATTATATTCTAATAAATCTTCTAAAAAGTCAAGTGAAGAATAATATGTATCATATGACTCTTATGGCACAGAGATTAAAAAAATCCAAATAAGAGATAAATAGGGTCCAAACCAGAATACAGGGAACTGATTCCAGATATAAGCAACAGGAAAAATCAACATGGCCTAGTAGAGGTAGAGATGAAGGCAAAGAAGACATCTAAAATGTCTTGATTGTTTTCAAACCCTTAAAGACGTAAATAGGTTCTTATTCATTCTCTTAGTTGCTTATCAAATTGTTTACAGTTAAAAGTACCTCTGATCAATTAATCACAAAATCCAAATTAATGGTATTGTCAATAATGCATTTTTGACACATGAAGGGGTAAAAGAAATGTAACAGTGAATGAACTGGCAGAAAAACGCAGCTTTATACCCTTCAGGAAAATCGGTATATAAATACTGCCATACAGGAACAGACAATGTAAAACTAAAATCTACATTTGCTGTAATACTCCTTTAGGAATTTTTCTCTTATATATCAGTGTTTTCAGTATTCCCTAACCTAAAGCCAGGTAAGATCTTTCTACCATGAATTTATAACTTTTTGTTTCTAATACTCATCCTCAATTGTTATAACTTAACTAAATATGCACTGTATGTGAACTATACTACAATTTTTAAAAATTAAAACTTAGCTACACATGCTAAGGACCAGGAGTCCGAAGAACTGTACTGCTTTCTTTGGGGTGGGGGTGGGCAGAAAGGAACAAATAGTAGTGATAATATACTTCAGAGAATATATTTCTGAGAAAATATCACTAAAACTTATTAAATAATACAATCTCCTCTCACTTCACCTGGGCCATGTAATATTTATTACTCCCAATATAAAAAATAGTTTTTCCAGTCTCAAGAAGAAAAGTCAAAGGGCTATAAAATACCTAACTAGTATTTCATCCCAAAATATAATTTTAATTTGTGTTTCTGTAAGTGGGAGAATAATTAATTAAAAGCAATATGAACATGTGGTCTAAACTAGGCCAATAAAACAGAAGGAAAAAACTTGCAAAATGCAATGAAGGGAAAAATTCTTGCTTCCTCTCTTTGTGGAACTAAAGGATGTGTATTGCTCCAGCTGCTGAATGGCAGCCACCCTGTGATCATGAAGGACACCAATATGAAGGCAAATGAATGAACAGATAAATCAAGCTGGTACCTGTTCACACAGTGTTTGGAAACCAAACCCTAGAGCCTCCCCATCTCTGAATTTCTGTTATGGGAGAAAATAAACTTCATTCTGGAATCAGGCAGATTACTTGGGGGTTTCTGTCATTCAAAAGTAAAATCACCATAATTTTATGCATTTTTAAATAGTCTCTCAAAAATAAGTACCAATGTGGAAGCTATTTAAAACTAGAAAACAGTCTTCAGATTTTATAAACAAAATACAATTTTAGAAGTAATGTAAGCTTTCTTAAATCCATTAAGAGTTCAATCCCAAAAATACAAATGACCAGTTAATATGCAAATAAATAATGGGTACAGGCTAGTTTTGCTTGATTGCATAAAACTGTTTACAATACATTTCTCAATAAAGAAAAATTGAATTATAACCCAAGGGTGGCTTAATTTGTACAAATTTTGAATAATGTCACATATATTTCCAAAACAGATGCTTAGAGACTCTACAAGGACACTTGGCTCAAACAGAAGCCAGATTAAAGTTCCATCTGGAGCCTAATGCCTCCATGGTTCCATTACAATTACCCAAGTCACCAGAGTGAGCCTTAATGGTTGTACATCACAGCATCTCTCCTGTAGGTGTATGTCTTTGCCCCAAAAACTCAAAAGCAGGTAATAAAAATAATTCTCTGTGCACACACATGCAAGACTTAGTAGGTACACAAATGCTGCTGTACTTTTTCAATGACACTGAACTTTTTCTATATGATTTTTCACTGGATATTCATCAGCATTTTCTGTTTTTGGACACAGTTGCTGAGATACCGTCATCACTTTGGCTTGATAGGAAAAGGTGAAAGTTCACCTCCCCCTTTAACCAACCTCCAGAGTAACTCAGATACTTAGAATAATCTCTTTCATGTTTCTATTTTTCAGATCCTATCACAGGCATCATATCTTATTAAATCAGAAAAACTGAGTGAGGCTATTTCACCACTTAATGTCTAGAGTTGTCACAGAGCCACAGACTTTTAGAATAGGAAGGTACTGGAAAGTATCCAAAGATCAGCATCTAGACTAATGCTACTCAAAGTATGTTCTGTGATCCACTGCCTGAACATGCACTGTTTTATTTAAACATTTTATAGCAACCTGATAGAGTAATAAGCTTGTATTTTGTCTTTGGGTTTTTTCCCTCTAGCCTAGGCTAGGAGCCCAAACTAGCAGGCTGAATTCCACCTGAAAATGTTTATTGACCTAACAAGTTTTGTTTTATTTTACGTTGAATGCCTTTAGACAGGACCCAGGCCCTCTGATTTGCTCAAGTGGCAAGGTCTTTGGATCTATTATCAGTGGCCTTTCACAAATTGTAACACCTCACTGTGGGGTAATGAAAGCAATTTAGTAAGTTGCATACAGCAGGGGTTTTTCAATAGTCTGATTTTGTTTATTTTAAGACATATGTGGTACAGGCAGTCCCTAACTGTAATACAACCAAAAATATTTCCCTGAATGGACAATTTTCTTTCACTGAGACATACTAACCAACACTTCAAATAACTAAGTATCCTCTTCATGAAAGAATAATCTCTAAGAAAGGACTATTATATAGGTGTTTTAAATAGTTCAGTCACACAGCTCTTTTCTCCTAACACTGCCCATATTCTATAATATGGGGCAGAGTCGGGACATGGAGGTGTCAAATCTGAATCATGGAATACTTATTTTTGGAAGGCAGGATATACATGTTAGAGTAGTAAAAGTTCTGGCAACCTACAGGTGTATGAGTAATAGACTCAAGGATATCTTTCTATTGGGAGGGTTCCATTTCACTGCTTAAAATGATGAAAAACCTCAAAAACAAATTATTATTTCAAAAAACTTCCAAGTAACAGCCCTGCATACCACCTCTCAAAACACACAAACAAACAAACAAACAAAAAAAACGCCCATTACTTCCCCCCCCCCCCCCACTTTACGCAGTATGGCTGTGTCTCAAGCATCCATATGCTGGACTAAAAAACAAGTCAATATCACATATTTGATCAACTGAAAATCTAATCACTCTTTAAAACATTGCTTGTGTGGTAAAAATAAATTCTAAATATTAACCAACCAATTCACCACAAACTTAAAATATAATGCACTATTCCTAAATTATGAGCATTATTTTTCAAAATATTTCATTCAACAAATGTCCACAAATCGACCGCAATATAAAGACAAAAGAGATGCTACCCTCTTACCTATGTGACATTAAGAAAATCATGCATTAAGTTTCCTTCAAAATGAAAGGAGAAAATGATTTTTAGAAATACCAAATATAAGTATAATGAAATGTGTATACTATGCTTACAGATAGGCTAAATACCAAACACCATTTTTAACAAAGTGACACTATTCACCTGCATGCATAAAGTTAAATTTTACACAAGAATTACAGATACTGTGGTATTAACATAAATTCTTCCTTCTTCTTTTCAATTGCAAAAAAAAAAAAGATTGAGAGAGAGAAAGGCACAGAGGAAGGGAGGAAGGGACAGAAGGATAGATATTTTCTCTTCAGCTTTCTTCTCCTCATCCAACACCACTCCAAACAAAGCAAACACATTGAAGAACACACACACACACTGCAATGGCCAAAGCTAAAATATAGAACACTATCACCATGCCAGTTAGGGTTCTTGATTATAAACAACAAACATGTTCTAGATAATCAAGTCAAAATGGAATTTATTTGCAGTGTATTGAGTAGCTCAAAAAAAAAAAAAAAAAGAGGCAAGGCTGGAGAATCAGGCTTGTACAAGAACCAAGAAAGTCAAACCACAAAGTCCTGACTCACCAGCCTGGAATAAAGCTTGCAAGGTATGTTACTGCATCAAGAAGGCCAGGGAGAAGTATTTCATCAGAGCTGCTGAGCTCTTAGATCTTGTGCCCATGATGGCTCTAGGTGCTATAAGGTGCAGCTTTGGGGCTGCAGAAATACCTTGTACCAGCTTAGCCTTCTTTAGTCAAGAGAGATGAGGGACAGACTTCTATCTAAACTAGAAAGAAGGGAGCTGAAACCATACACGTCCTCTACTAAGATCAAGTTTTGATATTGGACAGACACGAAAGAGCCTTTACTTAGACTCAGTGTCTTGCCCATATCTATAAAAGTTCACAAATTTAAAGTTCATGAAAATTAGTTCAAATCTCTTTAACATTATTAGATTTGCTTGTTAAAATTTCTAGTCTATTTCCAAGGCAAAAATTTACTCTTTCTAAAGTGGTTCCATCAACCAATACTAGACTGAGTAATTTAGATGGGGTCTAGCAAGTTTCTTAATACACTCTAAGTATTGCCTCTTGCTTTATATTCTATTCGTCTGCTAATTTGGTTTCTTGCTTGCCTTTTTTGCTGCAGCTGTGCACCGGGTTAACTGTTTCAATGGTTTTCCTACAATAACCCACAAATTTTTTCCTGATCAGTGTGCTGTATGATTGGTTCTTTGTTCCTAAGATAATTATTTTACATTTGTCTACACTGAACTGCATTTGCCATCTGCTGGCCCAATCACCTAAACAATCCAAATCTTTTTGAATCTGATTGCATTGTTCCTCATTATTTCCTCTAGCTCCAATTTTAGGATCATCTGCAAACTCTGAGATCTTTTCTTTAAAGCTTGGACACATTTTATTTTAATATACAGGTTTTTTTTTAAGTGACCCTTAGACACTCCAGCTGAAATCTTCTTCCAACTTGAAAAGTTTCCATAAAGCTACCTTCCAATTACATAGTCAAAATGCTGCTAAAAAGAAAACTACTAGAACCCATTGTATTTCATCTTTCCTTATATTGCCATGTTTTAAAAGTATTATGTCTTCTAAGTTTTCTCCAAAGCATAAATATTTTAAGGAATACAAACATTCCGTTTTCTAATACAGACGTTAATGGTAAATATTTTTTGGTAATAATTTTCCTAAAGTACATCTGGCAAAGTTACGAACAACTTCTACATATAATGCATTTAATTCACTCATTTAAAATATATTTGAAAACACATTAGTAATGATCATTGGGTACACTGCAGTCTTATGACCTTGGCACAATTATTTATGTCCCAAAACCTCAGTTTCCTACCCACAAAAAAAGACAATTTCTTCTAAAGACGTAATCACTTCCAGCATTATAAATTACCTTTTATCTAAATAATGCCATAGTAGATCCACCATACCTAAAAATTTCTACTTCATATTTCCCATGCTTCACTTAATTATAAACCTTCCAATAATTCAGTATTTCTTTTGCAGATTTCTAATACTATAATATTGTATATAGACATTTATTTAGCAAAATTCACCCTTCAAATTAACTTACTTGACATATCTGAACATAGTAAATCCTTGTTAATTATAATTTAAGACACCAGATACAACTTTAGATCTAGAAAGAAAGATTAGCACCATAAACTTCAGTGATTTTCTTGCATAATCATATCTCCACAAAAGCCCTACTGGAACTACCCATTAAAATAAAAAACTGCATTCATATATTTGCTGCCATTTTGCTATTTCAAACGGTAGATGGAAGAGACAAATTGAAGATCTACTTGTATATATCATTCTACACTCAGTGAATGTTATAAGAACATAAAGATAAATAAAAGAGAATTCTTGTCCTCAGAGAAGTTTGGGGTAAGATAAAAGTAACTACAAGGTATAGAGGTATAGTCACATGGAAGTTAGGAAGAAGGAGAATTTACTTTCAGCTACTGGACAAAAACCTCTACAAAGGAGATGCATTTGAACTTTGTTCAAATAATATAATGTCTTTTAAAAACATATCTACTAAACTATGAATAGTATCACAGAAAAGACAAATATAGAATGCTAAGCATTAGAATTAAAAAAAAAGCAAACCTCAAAAAAGAAAGGAGTTCGCTGGTCATTTCACTATGGTGAAATCACATGTTTTCTTATTTTTCAGTTTTTCTGTAATGAATATATATTGTTCTTACAATAAAAAAAGACATAGTAAAATATTTTTCTATTAAATTTTTAAAGCCATATTTTGAACAATAATTGAATACGATTAAATGAAATGCTCTAAATCAAAACACTATAACATAACAAACTTATAACAAAAAAATTAAGTCAGTAACAAGTATTTTACTTACATATTAAATAATACACAAAGAATCAAAAGGACACACTGAAGGATTCATAATTTATTAAGCCCTTTTTTAAAAGAACTATTGATTTTGGATAAAATCACTTTCCTTATAAGGTAGGCTTTGAAAATCCTTTAAGAAAAATTTCAAAATAGTGACTTTGCTGCTAACAATTATTATGTTAGGTCTTTAATTGAGGTTTGTGGAAGGACCCTCTAACAACTAAATAATTTGAAATTTTTTCAAACACTTATAAAATGACACTGAAGTTGTCTCCAGGAATATTTTATTTAAATTTTCAGTAACATAAAAGCATTCAATAAAACCAGAGCAAATATCCCTAGCTGGTGTGGCTCAGTGGATTGAGTGCCGACCTGTGAACCAAAGGTGGCTGGTTTGATTCCCAGTCAGGGCACAGGCCTGGGTTGCGGGCCAGGTCTCCAGTTCGGGGCATCTGAGAGGCAACCAATGGATCAGTGTTTCTATGACATACTGATGTTTCCCTCCCTTTCTTTCTCCCTCCCTTTCCCTCTCTCTAAAAACCAATAAATAAAATCTTTAAAAAACATCGCAAACAACCACTGACTTACATTTCAAACAGTTCCCACTCACTGAAACTGCTACTGGGTAGTACTTCATATAAATATAGGTCTTTCACTAATTGTGTTAAATTCCATTAAAAGTCACAACATTCCACATATTATGCAATTACGTATAATGAGAAATTATATGTAACTTAACTTCCCACATGATTCATAGCATAGGAAAAGAAATGTGTAGGAGTAGGGAAAGGAGGAAATGCAAAGGATTTGTTACCATTAAGAGAGTTTCAATAAGCATTTGCATATTTTAATACCTGCTTAAATTTTTAAGATTCTAGTCTAATTTTTTAATTCTTTGAGTTTATGCTCTATGCTAGACTGTGCACCCCATGGTAGCTTGAAAACAAAATTCAACGACAACTTATCTGGGATATATTATGAACTATATAGAATTACTAAAAAATAATGAATGATTATGTTTCATCTAGTCTATGAATACACCTAAAGCAGTGAGTGATCCCAACCTTTTTGGCACTAGGGACTGGTCTTGTAGAAGATGGGGTAGGAGAGAGGAGCTGGACTCAGGTGAGCTTCATGGGTCCATGGCCCAGGGATTGGGGACCCCTACCCTAAAGGATGAAATTTTATTGGTACTGTCCTGTTAATACCATTTCATAGACTCTGACTAGCTTTCAGCTGCATGAAGTAAGAAAGAAAACCTCAAAACAAATTCTACTAAAGGCATCATAGTATGCAAAGGTTACAAACTGGCATTCATAGGCCACATTCAGTAGGCAAACAATTCATCCTGAATAAATTACCAAAATTTTAAAATTTAAACTTTTACATAAAATGTCTATATTTTTAACTTCTCTCAAAAAAAAATTTTACTAGATCTAGAGACTCTGGACCCACTTCTGGAAAAGCTCTCCAGTTGCCTGGGATCCCATTAGCCCATATTCCTCCACACTTTCCATTGCTTACTTAGCAACAGACTATTGGGACCTAGGGTTTGTGACCCCTAAATAGAGTATAGAGGCAGTCAGAACTTGACTCAAACTCCAGCTCCTCCACCTCCAAGCTGCTTTAACCTCTTTAAGCTTCAATTTCTTCATCATAGCAAAGAAGTAATAATTATGTAGAAGTTAAAAGTAAAGTAATATATATAATATTAAACACAATTTTAACTGTTCAATGAATTTTAATGATTATTACACTATTTGAAGTTCCTAAACCTAACTAAGATTTATCATAAACACCTCCCTCCTTCATAGGATCTAAAGAGAAAATGAAATCACTATGGCCTTCCCACTCTCCACAGGTCCTTTGTGAAATGCAGATAAGAACAGTAAATACCTTATAGGGTTGTTGCATTAAGATGAGTTAATGCATATAAAATGCTTAGAATAGTACATGGCACATGCCAAGCTCTAAAAAAAGAGTTAGTTGTTATTACTAATAGTAGTAGTGGTAGTTGCTATTTCCAGAGAGGAGGCACACATGAGCTTAATAAATGTTTATAAGGAGAAATAAATTAGTGAATAAAATTGTGATTGAATGAATACGAGACAGTTATAAAGATTATTTCTTTGTATACAGTCTTAAGAGTCCTCTAAAATCTCCTGTATTTTTATGTTAAAGCTGAAAATCTCAGTGAAAACAAGTTACTCTGATGTATAAACAAACAGTGTTCTGGGCTTGAACATAAATAATTGTTAAACTCTGATGAAAATGAAAGAGCGGACCATAACCCCAAGCATGAGGCATGCACATTATATGCTGTTCATAATTTATTTCTGAAGGGGTTTTACAGCGGCTCTATTTCATGACTGCTAGATCCAGACCAGTCTAGGCTAAGCTTTCTTTCAAGGTTTTTTTCATGCCTCCAAGAGTCTCAGCAGCTGAGTTTAGGACCAATGCAAAGAGGGACCTCACTACTTTTTAGGACTACTAGCTTCAAAGCCTCAGCCATTAAAAACAAAGAATGATAAAAAAAAAAAAAAAAAAGGTCTGGTCAAACAGCCGCAGTGATTCTCTATTAAGTGGTAGCATATCAAAGAGATGATTTGATCTTTAGCATACTAATCATTTCGGTCAAAGTAGTTTTTAATTAGTCTGGGAATAATAAAGAAGCTCAATTCCTCAAGTATTTAATTTAACGAAAGATAAGGACAGTTTCCTCTGGCTAAAGTAGTATATACATATTCCAGATTCCCTGCCTTGCCACAGAAATCCTTTCACTCAAAGCAATGAGAAAAAGCAACAAAATTGACTTAAAAAGAATAATTTCCTTTCCAACCTAAATAAACTTTACACAAACTTGCATCTGATAATCGACTAAACAAGCTGCACCACCAGCATCAAGGGAGGGTACGCAGATATCTAGCAGGTGCTGCAGTTTATCACAAAACCGTCTAAAATAATTGGAAGTGACAACCAGCACTACCACAAATGATTTATTAGTCTTTCATTCTGCTTTTCAGCTTCCTCGGGGCCAGAATAAATAATTTACCAACTCTGTATCTTCCAATCATTAATTCTTCCCTACGCATCCAAACTACATTTAACACTGAAAGGTTCAGTGGAATAAAACACACAATAGGAATATTTTTTCCAAATATAGAATTTCTGACCATATGTAAAGGCAAATTTGTCAATCAAGATGTACAATCCGGATGCAAAGGAACTGAAGGGCTCAAAGTCAGCAACTGAAGTTGAGTTTGAGGAAATAAATCAAATGAGGAGGAAACAAAAGGAGAGCCTAGCAAAGAGCTCTCCGAGAGGAGGAAAGGTTCCAGGGATTTTGCTAACAGCACACCTACAGGACAACCTGAGAACACTGAATGAGAGACTTGAAACCTCAGGTCACAATCTCACAATAGTGAATTCAATGACTAAACTGACAGTCTACCCTAAAACTTTCCTGTAAGTTATAAAAAATACACAGTCCTCCCTCCAAAAAAAAGGTAGGAAATTTAAGAGATGAACAGATAAGAATATTTTTATGTAAAATAGACTTGATACAGGACAAGATGAGACATCTCCTTTAAAACATTTTAGTAACTATTTTGAATGGATTTATGAGATAATAACATACTCCTGGGAATCCAGAAAATGTGTGTGAAAATCAAACAAAAAATCCAATAACTTTAGACAATGAGGTTAAAAGGTGTGTCTATTAATTATGTCGTCGTCGGCAGGCGTCCGTCTCGAGAGACGATGGTGTAGCTTCTTAAGAGTCTATCTGCACCGCTGAGAATGGTTGTGCAGTCCAACTCGGGAGTGACACGGTATCTGTCTCCTCCTGTGTTGAATCGACATCTTGCGATGGCGCTGGAGTGTCCTCTCCAGTGAAGCTGAAGCTACAGAGCCTGGGCAGGGTGATATGGAGGGTCTGCTGTTGCCCATGCAGCAGAGCCCCCCTCTCTTCGCAGCTGAAGGGTCCAAGGGAAAGACGGAGTCAATACAGCTTGGCTTCAGGTGCGCCGCAGGAGTTGCCGGTGTTGACTACAACGTCAAACCGCCTTAGGGACTCCGGCTCCGGATTTTCTGTCGGGGTTTACTCCCTTAGCCTTTCCCCTGAAGAGGTATGCCGCAAGGCAGCGGAGGATTTTTGGAGTCAGAGTTTTCCTTCTCTGATGTGCCCTGACTGGAAGATCGAACCAGCGACACTTAGCTCGCAGGCCGACGCTCAATCCACTGAGCCAAACCAGCCAGGGTATTAATTATGTAGAAAATACACATAGAAAGCAAAAAAATCACATTCTACATCCATTTTTGATGTAAGCTAGTCTTGTCTCATTAAATCAGCATCTATGATTAAAACAGATCATTTTTGGTGTGTAATGCATGGCATTATTAGAGGAGTAGCTGTTTATTACACACGATAAATAATTTTCAGCTTTCTGAAACTACCGATAAAAAGAAATGATCCAGATTGACTGTAGGAGCAGGGGCAGGCGCGGTGGAGAGCAACGGGGGAAAAATTCAGTCAACCGTAATAGAATAACAATTTTTTAAAAAATGACTATAATAAGAAAAATAAAAACCAAAAAAATGATCCAGACCTAGTAATTTCTTTAGTCTATTATTCTTTGGTTTGTTTTTTTTTGAAAAAATACTTCCAAGGGTATTTCAAAAAGGGTTAATAACACTAATACTCTGATATTTGGCATTCTATGAGGCAGCTTCAAGCTGTTGGGCATACAGTCAGAGAATTTTGTGAATTGACAGCTTTCTCTTCAGTGGTTTGAAAGCACATCACAATCCAGTTATTAAGTGTGTAATATATGTTTAAGCATACTTTAAATATATGACTTCTACCAATATATAAATGCATTAAAATAAAAGAAGACTGACTAATGAAAATTATAAATTTGAACCCAAAAAATGTAATTCAGATTATAAAATTTTCAAATATGCTCTACAAAATTCCAAACTATTCACAAATAAGAGTGTATCATTCTCAATATTCAATAGTTCACTGTTATTAACTGGAAGTTATATAACCACCTGGGCACATAATCATATTATCCACATTAAGCAAAAGCATGTCTTACATATGCACAGACCCTGTGCACCTGTTGCTATGGTAAGTGAAAACCCCCCATAGCACAGGTCCTATCTTTCCACAGACTGAAATAAAACAAAAATGTAAAAACTGTAAAATATAAATAACAAAAGGTATCTTTTTCAAACAAATACAAAAAAAAAACAACAACACCACATATTTTATGGAATTTTATCTTACTGGGAGGGCTGAGATGGGGAGGATAGGATGATTTTTTTTTTTTTAAAGAGCAGCGTAACAAAGTTGTCTGCAGGCTTCCTTGTGATGGGTTTTTAAGGACAGAGGAACTTGGCAAGAAAAGAGAAAGCAACTTACAGCTCTAGTGGCACCAATTGCCTGAGGATGCTGCCTAATGCTGAAACCTGGATACAATGCTGTAAAACTTGAGGGCATCTCCACTCATGCTGCAAACACTGAGCCCAGCAGAGCCCCATGAATATCTGTGGAAGCAGTCTATGCAAACTATCCTGACCTATAAATGTCCATTCAAAGAGAAACTGATAAACACATTGTGGTACTGATGTTGTCCTATCATGAAGTACCAGAGAACAATTAAAATTAATAAACCAGATTTAAAAACAGAAGCAAAGAACAGCACAGAAATGATGGGTAAAAAGAAAAAGCAAACTGCATAAAGACTAATAAAATATTTTAGTTAGTAAGAACATTCAATGTTAATGAACACATAAATGTAGTAAATCTAAAAATATTGACACTTTCAGGATGGCAGTTATCTCTTAGAATGAAAGGACTTTAAAACGCTATCTATACATACCTATATATAAATATCTCTACAGAGAAAGAGAGAGCAAATGTTAGCATACTAATTCTGCATGGTAAATACAAGGTCACCTGTTCTATAAATTCTCTTGTATTTTTGTGAATATTTGATTTATAGAATATTTTAAATCTAAGCCATGTTGTAAAATTTTCTTCTGAAAAAAATTAAAGATTTGATAATGTCCTTGTATGAGGATCTACCTTCCTAAAAATCATTAGTTTGGCTAGTCTCCATAGTCCAAAATTTTTTACTTCCAATCTAAGAAATTAAACATCCCACTTTCTTTTTACAAGTGATTTGACTTAGTAACAATTTCAAATCAATTTCTCAAGAGACTCAATGCTTGTATTTCAAATTGAACTGAGAGATTATACCATGTAGACCTCATATGAAGTTAAAATCATTCTTAGCAAGGGCATTTAAATCACTGGTTCTACAATTTGTTGTTAGAACAAACAGGCTTGAGAATCTGCCTGCCATTCCTTGGCTCTAACTTCCGTGAAGGAACCTGTCACTTCATTAGTCAGTATGTTCTTTTTCACCTTCTTTGTCTATGTGAGGTATTAAAGTTCTACTTGTTTAAAAAAAAAATTTCTAGTAAACTTTGATAAATACCTAATGAAATCTTAATCTAAAGAAATTCAGAATCACAATGACAAGCTTTTTTATCTTTTATTAAAATTTTACGCAGACAAATTAAGTTCAGCCCCATTTCTTTATAGGCCTTCGGAAATCTGGCTGGTCTTCTATAGCTAACTTACAACAAGGTGCCTCCCATTTACAATCACATTTGTACACTGAAAGAAAAGTTTAATATGCTTTTTGTTACCATAAAGAAAATATCAAAGATACTATTACAAAACTGATATTCTCTCAAAGCTCAACCATTTGATTTAAAGAATTACTGGCTTGTTATCTTAAACAAGAAATCATATTCAACTTATATTGATGTTTTCTCTCTGAAGCGTGTCATGCAATATTGTAATTTATCTCATAAATCTACTAGAGTGTGATCAAATCCTATCAACTCTGATTGGCATAAATTTGAAACAATGAAGCAATCACATCTGTTGAACAGTTCTAGCTTGTTAGACATTTTAAAAGTTTATACAATAGCATAACTATATATTTTTTCTGCATAAGACCCTTCTGCACTTGATTTCAGTTTTTCATAACTTTTCTTTTTGCCTGTACTGGGTTCAGTGTAACCTACCATATGAAGTGGGCTATAAAATGGAAGATAAGAAGATAAAGGAAGTGTGGGAGATGGAGTGATAGAGATAGTGTAGGTGTAAACTGGGTAGACTCCAAAAAATAATTTAGCGCCCTGTATGTACTCAAAATATATTTGCTTATTTGATTTATTTTAACATTTTTGAAAACATGAGTCATAAATCAGTTTATATTAAAAAATATTTTATTTCCTACCATTAAAGTTAAAATTAATAAAACAAAACACGATTAAAGGAAAATGTTGCAGAGACAACAGGTGATCCTGATGGTGAAACAAACTCAAGAGAGTGACAAAGGCTTTTTACAACATCTAGTGCTGATTTAGATGTTTTCCTTTTGTCTGTGGAAATGGTAGGTTTTCAGAAAATAAATATATTTTGTTTGCTTACAAAATTCAATTTTATTTTAAGAAATATTGGAATGCTATGCTAACCAAAGACAAGACTTTTTCTACAATTTTGTTGAACTCTCCTTAATATATAAAACTACTCACTAGTTATCTTTTTCTCTTATAAAGGCATTCAAACAGATACTCCTTTACATTGAAACTCTCATGACTATTGTGTAATTTAGCTTCAATGAAAGAACATTTCTTTGATTACCATAAGAAATAACAGCATTAATATTTTCCTAAAAATAAATTTCCATTAAATTTTATTTTTTATCTATAAGCATTAATTTAGAAAGATTAAAATAATAAAAAATTACAGATATGACAAAATATACTATTGCTACCTCATCTCTATGTTGTTTATGTTTTCATTCAAGAAATACTATGTTACTTCCGGTCAAGATGTAGGTCTAGACTGACACACTCTGTCTCCCTCCACAACTAAGAAGGACTACAACAACCGCAAAACCAGAAATAACCAGAAGTTCCAGAAAATAAAACTACATGGAATTCCAACGTATGAAGTTATAAACAAGTGGTGCTCGTCCAGACAGATAGGAGGGGCGAAACCGGGGCAGAGAGATCAAGCTGTGCTGCTGGTGGCAGCTACAGCGATGGGTGGCGGGACTGTGAGAAACACCAGAGGAGCAGTCCCAGCTGTAGTTGAGACCTGTCCACTCATGATTCCAATGCTGCGAAAGGCAGACCCCCACTGCCTCGAACCATGAGGGCCAGAGGGCGTGGGGACAGAGGAAGAGGCTACCAGTCTCTCAGCAGAGAGTAACAGCAGTAATCCATTTTGGACCCCCACCCCGACACAAAGTGCCACAGTGTGGTGAGAAAGGTCACCAGGTAGTGATGAGTGCACAGGGCTCTACTCCCTATAGCATAGAAGGTGTGACAGCCCTGCCCAAGAAGGAAAGATAAACGAAAATGGTCAGGATGGCAGGAATCATGATTGAAATACCAATCACGCAGCTAACGAAAAAGCAAATACAGGAATTAACCGATGAGCAAATAGAAAATATTTCTGAGGCTCAGTTCATAGCTATAGTCATAAGGCAGCTTACAGAATTAACAAAAGATATTGAACAAGACGGGGAAGGAATGGAGGCTAGTCCTGCTGAAATGAACGAAAACACATACGAGACAAGTGGCGAGGAAACAAAAACCGGAGATCAAATCAACAAACCGGAACATTGAGAAGGAACAAACAGTAAACCAGTGCAGAAAGAGGAAACAAAAAGTGAGGAATATGAGGAGAGGCTCAGAAATCTCTGAGACAGCTATAAGTGAACAAACATTAGAATTATAGGGTTGCCAGAAGGTGAAGAAGAAGGACTAGAATTTGAAAAATTATGTGAAAAAATAATGAAGCAGAACTTCCCTAACTTGGGGAAGGAAATAGACTTACCGGTCCAGGAAACACAGAGAGTTCCAGAAAAACTGGACCCAGGGAGAACCACTCCAAGACACATTATAATCAAAACGTCAAAAATTAAAGATAAAGAGAGAATCTTAAAAGCAGCAAGAGAGAAGAAAAGAATTATGTACAAAGGGGTCCCAATTAGACTATCAGCTGATTTCTAAAGGAGACTCTGCAGGCAAGAAGGGACTGGCAAGAAATATTCAAAGTAATGAATAGCAAAAACCTACAGCCATGAATACTCTATCCAGCGAAGATGTCATTCAGAATAGAAAGGCAGAGGAAGTGCTTCCAGGACAAAATAAAACTGAAGGAGTTCATTAGATCCAAACCGCTATTATATGAGATGTTAAAGGGACTTGTTTAGAAGGAGGAGGATCAAAACTACGAGGATTAGAATGAAAACTGTATCACAACCAACAACAGAAGCTAGGGAATCGAAACAAAGGCAAACTAATTAGGCAATGAGAGTGGAAAAAGAACTATAGGTATGGGGAATATATTGGGGGGAGGTCAGCAGAGAGGGGGAAGGGGGAAAAGGGAGGGAGATGATGCAGGAATTAAGAAGCATAGTAGGAGGGAATGGAGTAGACATGTAGAGGTTGAAAAGAACTATATGCACAACCAAGGGTATGGACTAAAAGGGAGGGACAACTGGAAGGAGGAGGGTCACTAGGTGAAGGGGGGCAGAGGGAAAAGAAATTGGGACAAATGTAACAGCATAATCAATAAAACATATTTTTTAAAAAAAGAAATACTATGATGTGGACAGACAATGGTAAAAATAAGTCAATTCCTGTTTTATAACAAAGATATGCAGTAAATTATAATTACTATGTGGCATAATAAGTATTCTACAAAGATTTGCAAAAGGTGAGACAATAGAAATAAGGGAAAAATCAGGGGAAGTTTTCAAGAGCTACATCTTACAAGATGAGTTAGCCAGAAAAAGAAGTAAGGAGTGAAACACATAAAAAGATAGAACCAACAAAGATAACCCAAATGGGCTTACTTCATCTTTCTCACAAAATCCCAAAGAGAGCACAAACTTTTGGAAAATAGAAAATAACTTATCAAAGGAAGTAAATCATAAAATAACTTATCATAAAACACATTGAGGAAAAGCAAACCATTTTATCCACAATCTGGCAACACTCAACCTCACACAACCCACCTCTACTGCCCTGGTGGGGAATCTCCAACTAAGAGAACTGGAAAAACAAACAACTAAGCAACAGGGAAGAAAATAACACCAGCTAACTACCCCAAACTGAAGAACACTTCCTTCCATAATGAAAGGGTCCTTTGAAAATCTAGTAAAATAAGGAATAAAATCCATTCCAAGACACACCATCATAAAATGTCAGATATAAAGATCCTAAAAGCTTCCAGAATGATAAAAGCTGGTTATGCACAGCAGAAAACAATGCGGGGGGATGAGGGGGAGAGCAACGGTCTACTCAGTAGCAACCCTAAATGTTGTGAAAGAAACCCTTCAGAATTCTAAAAGAAATGATCTGAAACCAACCCTGAATTTTATACCCAACCCAAGTGTTAGAGTAAAAAAGACAATGAGATGGGATCCACAGATAAGGAACAGAGCAAAGATATCCAACCTCTGAGGATATCAAATCTTTGACTTTCTTCCAGATCACACTAACACATCACAGCATAACTCTGAATGAAAATGGCAGTCGCAGTTGGAGAAATAAAGCAGAGGAAACAAGTAGATGTAAGTATTCTTTGGACAAATACAGCTGTGAGATTGGAGGAAACCCCCATGACATTGACTGTTAGTCCTCCAAAGGCCGTCTCTACATTGAACTAATCAATATCAAATGACTGCCAAACTGTTCATCTCTAAAGTTATGCTTATGTGCATTATAAACATTATCATTTTTAAGATGAAGGAAACCATGTTTCTATACAAAAATGCACACGTGTGCATTTTCATTCACAACATGGTTTAATTGGGTTATTGTATAATTATGCTTTATTTAAGAAACCAATAATAAAATGTAACAGTATAGTTTCTATAAAATGAGAGTATAATTAAGAGATAAGAGCAACAGTTCAAAAGGCTGGACAATGATTACATCAGCTACCAATTTCAAAATTCCCCACCCCCAACCCCACCTCCCAAAAACTGACTGGTTAATTTTAGTTATTTTTCAAATTTTAAGTGAAAAACGATGCTTTCTCTACTTGGCAGACCAAGGAGAAAAGAAAATCTCATCTTTCAACTCCCTTTTATGCATACTTCATAGGTAGTTAATTTTTATATATAAAATATCAATGAAATCAGAAGTCTTATTGCCAGAAGCATGCAATAATGGAGAAAACAACAGAATTATTAAAAAAAAAAAAAGTGCTTTGCAATTATACAGAAAAACTGTAAGTTTCCAATTTTATTCTCTTCCAAATGTCCTTACTTCAGTCTATATTTTTTGGTATTGTATACTGAGGATGACCTAAAGGGATTTGATAACCACTCTGGAACATGTGTATATTCTTTTTATACAGTAAATGGTTTTTCATAGAAATCTTTCCTATGTATGACCTTTTTGATATTCTAAATTTTACCTATCAAATTAAAGTCAAAAAATAGGATCTGACCAATAGATTGTACATGTATAGTCATGCCTTACTTATATAATTTCATTTGTGTGATTTCCTTTTCTGTTTTTGTTGGTATGTTATCCAATATCTACTGTTTGAGTGAGCAATATCAAAACTAAGACACTGCATTTAGTCACTATAGTATTCAATATTATTAAAGACCTTTATATGTCAGTATTATTTTGTAGTGTCTTACAAAACCCTAGCAATACAAAAGTCTCTTTTTATTGTGCAAACTCTTAAATTTAATAAGGTTCTACTTAATTAGTCCAGAATTTAAACGCACATTCAGGCCAAATACTGCAACCACATGGGAGATAGGAGGAAAGATATTTGAAACACTTCCATGGGAACAACCTTTTGAGTTGTTCTCTTAAAATATCAACACAGGAACCCAAACTACTTTACATGCTGTCCACAAAACAGATGAGGTATGAAAGAAATCTTGTGTTTAACATGACCTTTGGCTGTACTTTTTACTTGTCATAATTATAAAGGAGGTACTCTCAGAGCCAACACATAAGCTATGTTATTAGTCTTACAACTATAGAGGTATTTCATGAAGTGCTCCATACTATAACAAACTCCAGGCAGAATATATGAAAACTCTTACTTTTGTTACTAAGCATAATAGACCTTTCTGAACAAAAGGAGTTCTGATATTATACATATGAATGACTCTCGTCGTCATCGGCAGCCGTCCGTCTCGAGAGACGATGGTGTAGCGTCTTAAGAGTCTATCTGCACCGCCGAGAATGGCTGTGCAGTCCGACTCGGGAGTGACACGGTATCTGTCTCCTCCTGTGTTGAATCGACATCTTGTGATGACGCTGGAGTGTCCTCTCCAGTGAAGCTGAAGCTACAGAGCCTGGGCAGGGTGATATGGAGGGTCTGCTGTTGCCCATGCAGCAGACCCCCCCTCTCTTCGCAGCTGAAGGGTCCAAGGGAAAGACAGAGTCAATACAGCTTGGCTTCAGGTGCGCCGCAGGAGTTGCCGGTGTTGACTACAATGTCAAACCGCCTTAGGGACTCCGGCTCCGGATTTTCTGTCGGGGTTTACTCCCTTAGCCTTTCCCCTGAAGAGGTATGCCGCAAGGCAGCGGAGGTTTTTTGGAGTCAGAGTTTTCCTTCTCTGATGTGCCCTGACTGGAAGATCGAACCAGCGACACTTAGCTCGCAGGCCGACGCTCAATCCACTGAGCCAAACCAGCCAAGGTCATATGAATGACTAAGGGTTCTGATATTATACATATGCATGAGAATTTTTTCTTTTTAATGTACATTCAAATACAAATATGCTAGGGTGGTTACCTAGTTCAACTTAACAAATCATCTATAACCTAAATGTAAATTAACTAGAAATTTAATAATCTAATCATGATTTTAATAATGCAACATGTCATTTTAGATAAGTACATGTCAAGATGAAATTAAAAAGAAAACTACACACATACACACCAAAAAAAAAAAAAAACCTTTAATCAACTCTTTTCTAGAGATTCTTATTATTGCACACAGAGATTCAATAAGGAAAAACAGTTGTTTTCAAAAATGTTTTTGCAAAGCTGTCAACTTATCTATAGATATAACATGTAACATGGTATTTTAAGAGAAAAAAAAAAAAGACCACTGGTTCATCCAACATAAAATTATAAACTCCTGAGGAATTTATAATAGGATTTGTTTTCAGTACAATGTCAAATACACCATCAATTAGAATACTTACAAAGCAATACAAGCACAAAAAAATCCCTGTGTGATATGAAGAAAAACTTTAGAGTTAGCTACTATATTATAACCAACTTTATCATACTTATTTTTTTCTTCCTAACAGTAATACCTCTCTATTTATTTTGAAAATAGGTTCCAAAAGCTGTAAAACATCAGTCATGCTTTATAAAAGTCATAGTCACAAACTGCCTTGATTGGCTATCAAAACACATCAATAGTGGTCATAATGGAAGTTAGTTTTATCAGAAAACAATACATTTCTGAAGATACTGCATATGAATTAAGAGTCCTCTTAAATATATATTTTATAAGACTATTAGGGATTATTCAATAGGAATTTGCAATATTACTAGGATGTACATAGCTCCCAATTTTGCTAGGATCCCAGTTTACACCTGTTGTCCTGGAATATTACAATGCACCCTTTCACTTTCAAAACTGTCCTGAATTGGACAGTAAATTATGTTCACCCTAGCTATTACAGTATTACATATTACCAACATCACAGGCTTTGAGGATTTTCTAGTATAACATTAATTCTTTATTTGAGAAATCTAACGTAAACCTTTGAGTGATTCACAGTACCCTACCATTCATTCAGATGCAGTTACTTATGGCACTCATGCAACATCACCCAAACTGTTGCTGTCGAACTCTG
Organism: Furipterus horrens; assembly: GCF_987537825.1. NCBI lineage: Eukaryota > Metazoa > Chordata > Mammalia > Chiroptera > Furipteridae > Furipterus > Furipterus horrens. Next base: position 118,979,110 of record NW_028327177.1, read on the forward strand.
ACTCAACTGTCTCCTGATGCTCTTTGTGTGTTTCAGACCCAGGATGGTTTCCCTTTAACTGAAGGTAGCAAATAGGATTGGAAAGATCTTTTGCCTCAGCCTCACACCAAATTCACGTTCTACCTTAACTCTCTGAGGCTCCCCAGTCTTTTAAATTATTATACTTACATGTTTAAAATTACAATTGGTTACTTTCTTGTCTTTGTTATGCACATATTTAAACACTAAACTGTGTATTAAATACTATAGAGTTAATTTAATAGTATGTTTGTAATCATTTCTATAAAAATTAGAACATTCTTCTAAATCGTCGGCAGCCGTCCGTCTCGAGAGACGATGGTGTAGCCTCTTAAGAGTCTATCTGCACCGCCGAGAATAGCTGTGCAGTCCAACTCGGGAGTGACATGGTATCTGTCTCCTCCCGTGTTGAATCGACATCTTGCGATGACGCTGGAGTGTCCTCTCCAGTGAAGCTGAAGCTACAGAGCCTGGGCAGGGTGATATGGAGGGTCTGCTGTTGCCCATGCAGCAGACCCCCCCTCTCTTCGCAGCTGAAGGATCCAAGGGAAAGAGGGAGTCAATACAGCTTGGCTTCAGGTGCGCCGCAGGAGTTGCCGGTGTTGACTACAACGTCAAACCGCCTTAGGGACTCCGGCTCCGGATTTTCTGTCGGGGTTTACTCCCTTAGCCCTTCCCCTGAAGAGGTATGCCGCAAGGCAGCGGAGGTTTTTTGGAATCAGAGTTTTCCTGCAGGCCGATGCTCAATCCACTGAGCCAAACCAGCCAGGGGCACTATTCTTATCCCTGATAATACCATTATGCTAATAAGAAAATCAGATTTGACCTAACAGAGCCCTGTAAATGACCTTACACTTAAAAGTCAAAAGATCTGGTCTGAGTGTGAGATATCTACCAGGCAAACATGTAATCTCCCTTAGGCACAAATTCTTTACTTTATACTTCTGGTCCACAATATACAGGATTACAAGAAGAATAAAATCAGAAAATTCAAGAAGCTTAAGTACCGTCCACTGTTTAAAAAAGATGACCAAGTGTTACACAAAATGAAAATAGTTAGCAAGTTCAGCCTATCAAAGATAAATAAATAAACAAACAAACAAACAAATAAATAAATAAATAAATAAATAAATAAAACAATTCTGGGGAAAAAGTATATTATACCAGCTACATATACAAAAACCATCACAGGCTAAGAAAGACCCTTGAGAGTCAAACTAATGAGTCCTAATCCCAGCACTATTACTTGCCATGTGGCAAGTGCCTCTCTAAGTCTTTGTTTCCTCACTTGGAAAATGAAGATAATAACTGTACTTATCTCACTGTGAAGGGTAACAACAGTCCATTGAAAGTTATGAGCACTGTGCTAGCACATAGTCAGTGCTCAATAAATGCTAGCTATTATAACAATAACCTCTATTAATGTGTCTTTTAAAAAAAAAGTCCTAAAAATTTATTTTGATGTTAGGAAAAAACTTCACATGCATGGGCATATGTGTGTGCACATATATGTAATAGCGTATTAGATGACACAGGGAGTAGTTCACAAATACTTGTTAACACTGTGGGCTAGGTATTTATCATGACAACTAAGGTAGATCTTATTCAGCACTGAAAAATGAAGGGTTTTTTCTTTTAAAGAAGTCCATATCACCATACTGAAGCACATTTCAAAATAAAATTCCACATCCAAGAATATCTATGGTTGTTCATCTCCAGAACAGTCACTCATATGTACAATTACACACATTTTTAAAACAAATGAAACTACTTCCTTTATGGCAAGTATATGAAGATACTAAAGCAATATTCTAATTAAACATTCATAGACTCAATATTTCAAAATAAAAAATTTGGATATAAATATGCATAATTTACAATTCTATAGTGAAACCTGCCTACAGAGGCCATTTTCACTATATTTCAACAGCATCCTAACAAGAAATGCACAATGCTACTCCTCTCTAAAATGTTAAAACTATAAAGTACACAGTAATTCACTGCAAGCAAACACAAAAGACCATGTTGTACACAAAAAACTCTTTTACCCGAACAACTGTCTTAACCTAGTCATTAAACCCATTCAACAAACGAGCCTGAATACTACACTGTCTTAAGAAATAATCAGAGACAGAAGATATACCTTATTTGGTTAAAAGGAGAAACTTTACATAAGAGAATTATTATCTAATGTAAGAGAAACAATAGCTTGCATTTATAAAGACCTTGTCCATATTAGTTTATTAAAATAAAGTAGTATAAAACTTCCCATCAGAGATATGCTATGAAATAAATATGTCACTATGACTGATATAATACTCTGTAGAAACATCATGCTGTTTTCTAAATCACATGTAATGGGGATTTAAAAACAAAGGTGACATCAGTCAAATTTATATCTCAGAGATCCAAACCTAAGTTGGACTTCATTTCTCTGAACTTTCCTAAAAATATTCCAGGAATAAAACAGATTTGCAACTAAAATAAAATAACTAGGACTCCATTATTTATTCTAAAGCAATAAGAAATACAGACCTGTCCTTCAGAGCTACAAAGGATAATGTGAACTGAGGTTTAGATGTTCAACTTCAGTTGACAGGCAACGGGCTATCTTATTAATTGGTAAGTGACTCTAAAATGAATATACACACAACATACATTCTATCACTGATAACCCTAAACGGGTAAATTTGGAGCTAAACAAAGCATAACTAAAATTTTATCTCTACCATAAATTACTTTTTAAAAAAATCATGGGCATTGCAATGAATATACTTTTGCCTTAGAGCGAATACTTTAATTTTAAAGAACCACAAAGAAAAAAATCTAAACTAGTTAGTAACAATGCAGCGTCTAAAAGCAATAAACTCAAAATTAAGTTATAAATAATTTAAAACATGTCATGAAGATGTATTAATAATTCATCAGATAAATAATTTACTAAATAATCAAATAAATAAATAATGAAATACATAAATAAATCAGCAAATAAATAATTCTGCAAAATAACCTAAACAATAAGTCACCCAAACAAATCACAAGCCTACAAAACTACAAGGATTGTCTGGATTCTGATAATTTTAAATAAGCAAATGTGCATAAACTACATCAACCCTTGTTAGAATTAGAAATATTTTTCAATGCTATTGGTAAAATCCTCATCTCAATAAATGAGAAGGTATTTTTAATTTTTAAAAGACTATGTAAGATTACTTCTTATAAATTATTAACATGATTATAATATATCCTTCTCTATATTTTACTTATAACTTTGTCTAACACATTCTCCCCCCCAACAAAATTGAAAACTTAGTCTTAACTTACACTTCTTTATCAAAGTAATACTTACAGTAAAATAGTGCTACCGCCAGCCATTGATAATTTTCCTATCAGAAAAGGCTTCTTCTTCATTCACAAAGTCTTTCTTCACCAAGTCTTTAAAATTTTTCTGCAGGGGTAGAACAGAAGAATAATCTTAATTATTACAGATGGCATTTCATTCACTAGGGTACAATGTTTTATAATTCTACAAAGCAGTAATGGGATGTGGACATTATTAGTGGAAAACTATGTCAAGTTTTTATAAGTCTTTAATGGGCTAAGTACAAGCTGAGAGAGGCCAGCTTCCTCTTTTGCAGCTGACACACAAGCTGTTAAAATTGGCGAGATTTCAGACGTGAAGACAAAAACTTCGAAGGACAAAGTGACGGGCTGACATCTAATGCTGTCCTCAATGTGAGAAGCTCAAAGTCCTTGAAAGAACACCTACAATCATTTAACTGTTACAATTTGAATGTGGTGACAATATAATTAGAGTACCACAAAGAGTCAAAACACAACTGACCTCATAAATCAGTCTTCACTGAACATTTATTTAAAGTTTTTAACCATCCACAGTATAATAATCCATAACCATTAGATCCCAAACTATGATTAGTTTCCCTATAGAAATAAGAACTTTGTAATAAGTATCTGATACATTTAAGAGAATAAGTGCCAATAATATAGAACATTTGAAGGGGACACTAAAATCAATCAAGAGTATTTTATATAATTTATCTCAATGAATTCTCAATTCTTCTTTTTAAGGACTTATTTATTTTTAGAGAGAGGGGAAGGGTCAGCATTAGGGAGAGAAACATCAATGCATGGTTGCCTCTCGCGCACCCTCACCTGAGGACCTGGCCCACAACCCAGGCACATGCCTTGACTGGGAATCAAACCGCAACCCTTTGGTTCGCAGGCTGACACTCCACTGAGCCACACCAGCCAGAAATTCAATGAATTCTTAAAACAACCATTCAAGTTAGGTAATATTTTACCTTTTTTACAGTCAAAAACACTGAGGTTCAGTGAGACTATGCATATTACCTAAGTTCCATAGTGGCAGAGAAAATTCTAACTTTGTCTACACCAATTTCCTGTGAAAGTTCAACTACAGATCCCTTATATTTGAGCCCAACCTAAATAATACAGCAAATCCGAGGACATCATAAATTGATTACACCAATGGTTCTCAGCTGGGGGAAATTTGCCTACACCCAGGGACATTTAGCGATGTCTGGAGACAATTATGGTTGTCATAGCTGGGGGATAGTATTGGCACCTAGTGGGGCAGAGAGCAAAGATGGAAACATCCTCAATGCACAGGACAGACCCCAACAACAAAGAATTATCTGACCTAAAACATTAATAGTGTTGAGGAAGAAAAACCCTGAATTAGAATAAAATGATTGTTGTAGTGTATGGGTTTCCTATTATAAAATAATATAGATTTGGTTCAGGGATGTCAAGTTGTTTTTAAATATGTATAACATTATATTCAGTGAAATTGTGCATCCTTGGAAAAATGGGTACATGGAAACTCTGCTCAATTATTCTATAAACCTAAAACTGCTCCAAAAAAGTCTATTTTTTAAAATTTGTATCCTTCACTTATTTCACTTAAGTTATGAATAATTTTCTTAGAATCAATACAATTATAAAAATGTTTTTTAAATTTCATTTATCAGGATTCTTCCAATAAAGTTAATATGAGAGCATTTAAAGTCATGTCTATTAGTTAACCTAGTCAAAGTAACTAGCCAACACATTTAGTAATAGGGCTTGAAGGGATTATTCTGATCAAATATAATATGATATATAATCTTCAATGGTTTGTGAAACTGAGAGATGAGGGGGGCTTCACCTAAAAGCTATCAAGTGTTTTCTGAAATAATATTTGTGATAATTAGTAGAAGAACTTGAGAAAAATACAGTAATATAATTATCAAAGAGCCCCAGAAATTATGCATCATTTTAAGTGCTTTATTTTCAATACCAATTAATCTCTCTCTAGTCTCAAAGTAGATTTTGGTTTCAACCTGGATCTAGAATCTACCATGACCCAGTGCATGTTTCTTTATACTTGACCTATCACATTACTATGCAGAACATTGAACAATGATATCCTTAACCAGACAGGATTAGGTCATATCCTTCCCCAGCCAAAAAAGAAAATTTAAATAACAACAGTATAATAACTTAAACAAGAGAGGAAGAAACAAGAGGAGAGAATTTCTGCCATGTAAATGTCCAGAAGTAGACAATCAAAGGCTGACGTGGGAGCTCCAATATCAGGGGCCCACGTTCCTTCCATCCTTCTGCTGTACCACATACTTTTCTTTTCAAAGTCAGCGCATACTCTAAGAAGGCTATGGGAACTCCGGCAAATACAGCCACATTGCAGGCAGTGTAAAAAAAGGGGGGGGGGCACTTTGCTCCCTTCTAACTCTCATATTTCAGCTTACAGCTTATAACCCATAACCTGGCGTTTTGGCCACACCTAAGCACTTGGAAGGATAGCAAAAACTAGGGCCCTATTGACTAAGGAAGACAGGTGAAATTAATTTTGCAGGGCAAAAATATAAGAGCCAGATTGCAGCATAGGTTACAACTCTTCAGAGAAAATGGGAGATGTGTAGTCAAAATTTTTCATTAGAGTGTTTCACTGTAAATGATATGTATATGCACATATATGTGTGTGTTTATATTTGTGTGTACATATATATAAAAGAAAATCTAAATGTTTAACAATAGGTGAAAGCTTAAATAAATTTGGAAATAATCTCAGAGTAAAATACTGTGTAGTCATTTAAAATCACTTTCAAGAATTTTACTGATAAAAAATATTAATAATGCTAAGTGAAATATAGGCTATAAAACACATTTCATATTAAAAAACCCATTTTATGTAAATAGACATACATAAAACACATACATATGAAGGAACGTTCATAATATTAACTGAAAAAGGAGACTATAAAGCATTTCATATAAATAACCCATTTTATGTAAGTATGCATACATACAAACACATATACACACATAGTATATGTTTATACATACATCATATTTCTATATTTAGAGAGAGAGACTCAGACCACATAAAAATCAAGAAAACAGTATCAATCTAAATGAAGAGTGGTTTAGGCTATGGGATCTATAACTACCTTTCACTTTCCCCATACTTCTCATTACTTACTAATTTTTCTACTATGAACACATATTATGCCTTTGACTATTTTTTTGAAAATTTGGCCTAGATGAAGAAGACCACCTTATAAAAATTAGACAGATCCAAGCTTCACTTTATTTTATTACGTGGAATTTGTTGAAGATCTTTTTAAAGGTGGAGGAAAACCTATAACTAAGCTATATCTTTCCCAACTGGTACAAAAAAACAAATGTTTCTCTTTAGCTGATAGCAAGAAGCTAAGTTCTCTATGCCCAAGTTGTTTTCAACTTACTAACATTCACATATCATATTTGTCAGCTTTATACAAGTCACTCCTAACCAGATGCTACATCCATCATTCCTAACAATTTACCTCGACATATTGATTACTTTGCTCATCTCACTCTGTAAAACTAATCATTCCTACTTCATGCTTCTACAAATCCTTCCATTTTCTCTATTTCTCAGTCTATTTTTTTATTTCTACTCTACTGCACATTTTTCAGGTTACTTATATTGTATAATAGATACATCTAATGGAGATTACATCTTTCTTATAACTATCTTACGCTGTCTTGAATTTTCCAGTTATTATTGGGTATATATACTACCATCACATTGATATTAATTCTATTGTCTGCAAGTCTCATAATTATCATTAATAGAATATTAGAATTTAGAATGCCTCAGAGTTCTCCACATTTTCTAGAATGATTCAATTTTCCAATCCCCCATTGCTATCATATGAACATAGAAAAATAAGAAAAAGAGCACGCAACTGATATATGCAGAACTACTAACAAGTATATAGGGTTGACCAAAACAACAAGCAAACAAAAACATAAAACATACCTAGAACTTGGAAAAATAACACACACACACACACACACACACACACACACGGCAGAGAGTGAAAGAAATGCACAAATAATGTAGGAAGTGGCAAGTGTACAAGCCAGACGATATGTACTAGAGAAAATGTAGATGGTAAAGGCCACAATCAGGAACAATTGGGCAAGGCTCTTCAACTGAGAACAAATTCACATAGTGTTAGAACAGTGGCTTTCAACCATGGAAGATTTTGCCCCCTCTACCCAAAAGGATATTTGACAATGCCTGGTGTCACAAATGGAAGGTACTATTTGCATCTAGTGGGTAGAAGCAAAGGATGCTGCTAACATCGTACAATAAGCAGAACAGCCCCCCAACAGGGATGAATTATTCAGCCCACAATGTCAACAGTGCTAGGACAGTTAAAGTCAAAAGAAAATGCAGCATTTAAACAGGAGACAATGACATGATTAAATGAATGGCGGTTACAATACATGTCTTTAATAAGCCATAATATGGCTACTGACAGAACAGCAGGAAACAAGACTAGAAAACATAACTGGGTGCAGAATGTGATGGGCCTACACCAGATATCTGTTAGACCAAAGGGATAAAGAAATACAGTTTATTAAAATAACAAATATAAGAGAGCTGAGGCACAAAACAGCAACATATTTCCTAAAACTGAAGTACAGAGAGATAGGAACACTGATCTCCAGCAGTATGACAGACTATAGACACCTTAATACTATTAGATCAAACTTTTAAAACTGAGTGGGAAAATCTGCTTTAATGAACTGCTTAGTGTAAGAACAGAGTCGCTCAGAAGGCCATTAAGATGCAACGAGCAGGAAAAAAGTTTATTGGGAGAATCAGCAAGTGGGGAGGGAGCCATGCAGTGGGTGGCTCCAACTCCTAACTCCTAGGGGAGAGGGGGGTTGCTTTATAGGGGGAAGAAAAAAGGAACTACTGAATTTAGTAGGCCCTTTGGTTACCTGGCAGCTGCAAGTACGACAGGCTGATCAAGACCAAACGCGGTTTGGTTTGAAGCACCCTGCTATCTCCCAGGCTGCTGCAGGCGGGGAACTCCCAGCCCAAAACTTCGTTATCTCGGCGGGGGGGGCGTGGCTGTCACTTAGATAGGAAGTACAGTATCTATAAACTATAAACAAAATAACAAAATGAAGTAGAGTAAGCAAACCCAGAAACTGAGAGTATGTGCCGAGCACTGGTGAAATTCAGCTTACCTTTTGATGTCTATACAAGCAAGCCTCAGGAGACCGACTGGAAAAAGGCTATTAAAGGGAAACACCTGAATAAGGCTATCACTCCAAAGGGCTACACTATCATGTCAACAGCAAAAAAAGTACCACAAGTATCTTCCTCCTGTTACCCCTATATAATCATACTTATCCCTTTCCCCCACCATTCCTAACCCCTGGCAGCTGCTAATCTGTGCTCCATCTCTATGATTTTATACTTTGAAGCAATGTTTCACCAATTCTCTTGACACTTAACCACAAAGTGAAACCAACACAAAGGTTCTCATACTAAATTCACACTACTTGTATAATTCAATAAATCTCACATGAAGATGTCAGCAACAACCTTCCAAAAACTCAATTCAAATTAAAAAAAAACCAACAAACACAAAACATACAAGGATACAAGACACAATGATCGCCAGCACAGACATGAGACAAATTAGACCACAGATCCTTCACTTTTTAGAAAGATTGTATAATAAGGATCTTTTGAGCAACAGAAAGATTTAAATAAAATTTTAAGTTCGATGTAAAAGTTAAACTACAGAGTCAATATAAATAATTAGTACGTGAAAAGAGGATTTTTAAAGCCTATCTAAAATGCATTTAAGAGAGACAAAGAAAGAAAACATGTAAAGCAGTTAAGAGATAAAAAAAACTAGAATGGGAAGGTCTGACAAAATACTACTGAAACTATCTGGGATGAAGAACCATTTTCTAAATTGCTAATCCACTGAAGACCAAAAAAAAAAAAAAGAAAGAGAAAATTCTGTAAAATACAATAAAAGTGAGTTTCTTTTTTTATAAACCCATGTGCTCAGATGTCATGGTAATAACATCATGTTGCTACAAAACATCTTAACTTGGTGGTTTAAATAAAGATGAATTTAAGCTGGAAATTTATGGTGAAGTTTGAAGGGGGAAAAAAAGACATTATTTTAGCCAAACACATGGTCCAGCTATGAGAATATGAAGCTTTATAATTTAAAATTTTGACAGCCCATACCAAATTTAATTAACCACCAGTCCATTCCAATATAAATATGAAGAAAAATGAAATATAGCAAGGTGCCTGTTGAGTTTTTACTCAAAGTTATAATCACATTTGTATGTATTCTTCCTAGCTGCCTCGAGTCTTGATGGAGAGAAAACTGCAAGCTTTAGAAAGATACCTATATACTTATATTTCAAGACCCAAAGGGAAAAAAAAGATACCTACATACATACACATTCTATACACATTCTTATATAGAAAAGCTTCCCATAACTGTAAACTTTTCACTGGTACTTTCTGATTCCTACTGAAAACATGAACATTAAAAAATAAAAAAGTTTTTAGGTAAGATACGACTAACACTAAAGATTAATGTACTTCTAAAATATATTTTTAAGTCAAAGCAAACTGCAGACTTTTTAATTTCTTCCATAATAAAAAAGCCACAAAGGCCAACCTTTATCATAAACATTTGCAAATAGCTTAAAACTGGGAAGAGATAAGTCTAGTAGTTCACCTCTGTATCTGTCAAAAGAGAAGTTGAGCTTATTGCAGTGAATAATAACTAAAATCAATGATATCTGAAGATTAACCTCTTAAGTCAGAGAACCATAAGCTTTCCCACAAAAACACCCCTAATAAACAGACAATGAACACACTGCTTCAATAGACAATGAATACATACATATGTGAGTTGGGGAATAGAACCCAAAATTGCTAACAGTAATCATTACTTTTCTTCAGCATTCAGTATAATTTTAAAATAACCGTGTTAATTTGTTCCATTCTATATCTCACCAAAATTCAACCTGAAAAGAATGCACCATGTTCATACTACTTCTTCACATATCCAGTGCTAGTAAGGGTACAGCTGAAGGGTCTCGCTCTCTGCTCACACCAGAACCTCATGCCTTTGTTGAAGGAGCATGCATTTTACACCTGAATGAAAACTAACTCTAGTTTCTAGGTTTAATTCACTATTCTTTTCCAACATTGAATCCACCACATCTACCTAGGCACACACACACACACACACACACACACCACTAGTAAGCTGTTATATTAAAACTTTTTAACCAACACTTATTTCTTGAATAGTTCATCCTTAAAACTTAGTACATACTGTATTACAGAAAAATAATTGGTAACCATGTTACAGACAACTCTTTTTCAGCAATTAAGGATTAACCCTAGTACTAAATTTCAAATATTAGTAAGAAAATCAAATGGATTTAGTTCAAGTCTTGTTCTCACTTAATTATAAAAATTATGTTAAAAGGTTATATGACTTATCTCAGATTCCATATAGTTAAGAAGTCAAAGCTATTCATAATTATACATTTGAGCTTAAATTATCTTAAATTAAATATTCTGAATTTAATTACCTTTATGAATTTTATAATTGTGCCATTTTTATGATTTTTAAAAAATTTAAAAATATATCTAATCTAAATTTTAAGAACTGCAGCTTTTAAATAAAGTAATTAATTTTCAGTCACCTTTAGATTGATTGATATCTACATGTAAAGATATATAGGTTATTGTCTTTGCATTTAAGTTCTCTCTAATAAAGATAAATAAAAATCATTAACTAAAGGTTACTTTAACGTTTTACATTTAAATTAGTGGGTTTTCTAAACTTTGGGATAAATTTTTGTAAGTGCTTTTTGTTTAAAAATTAAAAACTTCTAGATAATTATAAATGCAATTTTAATCTGTTATCTAATGTGACATAATTTAAATTCAAAGAAATCATAAACAGTTATTATAACTTTTAATTAAACTGTATTTAAGACAATTATTTTTATATTACTAAGAAAAAAAATACAGGTCATACACTATCTTTATTTTACTGTCAATGTATTTTATCAAAAACTGATCCTTGTGCTCTAAAAAGAATATATTAACTATAAGACTACATCTATTTTCTCCAACAACATATAAAAATTTTTATAGTTAAGTGTAACTTATTCAGAAATGTTAGTTAAGATTTGAAAGTACATTTTATAAGTTAAAGTTCCTAGAAGCATTTAGATATCTAAATTTAATTTCCTGAATAGTTACTGAAAAGCTTAAACTACTACAATCAAACTTTATAACAACAATAAAAAAAAATCTATGCAACCAAATGTTTAAATAGGAGAAATATACCATGTTTCTGCAGAAGACCCAATTATCTCTATATATTCAAATATACAAAATCAGGTAAAATAAACAGTTGTTGGAATTCTTTATGATGGCTTTCACTTTTGTGACTTAAGCACAAATTTAGTGGTTAATGCCAGTCAATAGAGCTAGCTTCTCCACAACTATATTCGTTAACTAAACAATACATAAAAATAATTACATCCCTCTCCATAAGAAGCCAAGCTAACTTCCTGGACAGGAAGAATTAGAAATAGGAAGTGCATGCTCTACTCAGTATTGGGTTGGCCAAAAAGTCCATTTACTTTTTTCTGTAAAATAAAAGACACATTTTTCACTTTCACTAATAACTTTATTGATTTGGATATTTTGACTAGGTCTGCTATCTCCTGCTATTGACTTCTAGTTGGTAAAGACCAGGGGTGGTACTAAACATTTTCCAATGTTTAAGACAGCCCCACCGCAAAGAATTATTTGGCCAAAATGACAATAGTGCCAAGAAACTTCACAAACCATTTTTGACACATTCGATCAGGCACACTACCTTCTCCATACACTGCACAAATCTTTTATTTGTGTTTCAGTTGTGTTTTTACTTTTCTTTAAATAATAAACCATAATATGCTGAAAATATTGCCTATTTTCTTCCATCTTCTATATTAAAATGACCACACAGAAAATCACCAATTTTGATACATTTTTTTAAAAAATGTAGGCTGATATGACAGCTGTCACAATATAATCTAACAAAATTGTTTCAAATGAAATTAAAGACAACTAAGCATTGCTAGAGCCACCATATGGAAAAAAACTAAATGAACTTTTTGGCCAATCCAATACTATGAAGTCTGAATGGAGATAAAGTGATAAATGGAATTCATAATGACCTTTTTCTAAGAAACATTTTTGAGACACTATAGGAAAAATAAAAAATATTACAAATATCCATGTTCTCATGAACCAGATTTTTTTAACAAATGGTATTCATTCACATTATGCATTCAAATTCATATAAATATGAAATCAAAGTTGCTTCATTTTATGTGTACTTACAAAAGAACTACTAGAAACAAAGTCAATCGTTCACAACCCCCAGTGCCATTTTCTTCTTCTCATCTCCTTATTAGCAGCCAGTCTCATAAGACTGGTGTGTAGACTCCTAAGTCATGTTTTACATTTTTATTTACATATTTAAATAAGAGTTGTGTTTTGTATAATTTTTCTGTTTTCAAAAATAATATCACAGTAAAAGCACTGACTTTTTTCCATTCAGTACTATTTTTGAGACCTATTGATATAAATCTATATATATTTATAAAGATACAAATATATTTATGTAGATATATCGATATATATTTATAAATACATATGTACATATATTTATATACATAGTTTATATTTTTTATATATTGTAACTATTTAAAGTACTGAATCAAATATGCATACCACATTCTATTTATCCATTCCTCCACTGATGGACATTTAGGTTGTTTCTAATTTTGTACTATTATAATGTTTTAAATTCTCCTTAAAAATGTAAGAACATGTGAACTTTGTTCTATAAAACATGGCTTCTCAACTTCAGCACTACTGGCACTTTTTACTGGACAAATCTTTAATGTGGGGATCTGTCCTGTGAATTGTAGGGCATTTAGCAGTATCCCTGATATCCCCATCCACTAGATATCAATAATACTTTCCGGATATGGCAACCAAAAATGTCTCCAGGCATTGCCAAATGTCCCCTGGGAGATAAAATTGCTCTGATTGAGAACAAATGCTCTAAGATCTATATGAAAGTAGAATGTCTCCGTTATATGTATATTCCCCATTTTACTAGATACTACCCAACTGTTCTCCAAATAGCTGTACCAATTTACAGTCACATCAGCATATAATACCTCTGGTTCCCAAATATACTTGCTGAAACTTGATAATGTGCAACAATTAAAATTTTTCCAATAAAAAATTAGTTTTCAAAAAGGAGATTGCCACTGCAACTATTAACTTTAAGAATAAGTGGTACACATGTGCCACTTTTAAGAAATTATAATATTAAGACCTAAAGCTTAAATGGGGAAAGTGACCTATATCACATTCCCTTCTCTTTATTTTACTTTGCCTTTTTTCTGCTAGGTGATTTTTTTTTCTTGACATGGATGCATATTAGTAATAGTTCACTGAATTAATTCTAACTTCATAAAGCTTATTTTTCCAAGAAGTTTCAAAATTATGATCCTTATTCCACATTCATAAAACTTTTGTAAAACTTTCAAGATATATCAAAAGTTTTAAATAAGTCACTTGAAATATTAGTTGATATCATTTATGGAAGGTTCATGACTTAATGTCTAAATTGATGGTCTCTAAATATAAAAGTAGGCTAGAGATATACAACAGGGCAGTCATAATGGAAATACCCCTTACCAAATCTCCTATATGTAAAAGAATCTATTGCATAAATTGATTTTAAAACTGGAGGTCAGACTGAATCAAGATGGTGGACTGACACATATGCTAGCCTCACCATCCCAAAGCAACCCTACAGAAATCAGGTCTAGAATTTTGAGCCCACAATTTCTAGCCCCCTGCAAAATCCAACTGTAATTCTTGTTTACCAGTTCTATGAGATACTTTTGTTGCTTTTTAATATAAATTCCTCTTTGGGCTAAGTAATCTTGCATGGGTTTCTATTAATGACAGCCAAAGAACCTTGTCTAAGATAGTGGCACACTGAAATGATAATGATTCCACTGATAATGACTCCAACTATAACCAGACTAGAAAATCAGAGGGTAGACCACAAACTTAAAGGAATACCAGAAAGAAGAAAATATCTTAATTGATGAGAGAGAGAGACAGAGAATATGGTATAATTGCTGCAAACTACAGGAGTTTCTCTGAGAGTGGTGTCCAAGTGCAAAAAAGCTCTAATACTTGAAGCTAGAAGGACTCTAAAAGCTATTGACAGCATGAAGGGTAAGAACATCCAGGCATTACCTCATCCCCACACCCCAAGGCCAAGCAGCCAGTAAGAGAGGTATTTGTCCCCCCAGAAAAGGAGTAGTAAGTGTGGACCCTCATTTAAACCAAATTTTCAAAGCCTGGTGCCCAATTCAAAGAATATGTACCTCAGAATATGTATCTTAACATTATGTCATTAAAGTTTCTGAGAAACTGTAAAATGTTCAAATCAGTGTTTTAGGAAGATTAATCCAGTATGACTAAGAAGTATGAACTAAAGAGAGGGAAGAATACAGAGAACAAGGCTTGCTGGGAATAGTGTAGGCATGTAAGGGCCTGAATTCCAGACAAAGACCCTAAGAGGAGAAAACACAAATTAACTCAGACATATTGATAATAATAGAAAGAACTTGTCAAATGACTTGATGTTACGAGAGAAAACATAAGGTAAAGATGTCATCATTCATTTGTTCACAAAAATACCTATTATACACTTTGTTTATTACACTATCCCCTGCATTTAGCATTATTAAAATAATCTGAGGAAAAGGAAGTAAAAAGTAACCCTAAGATCTTGGACCTGAGAATATCACATGAGGTACATAAAGAGAGATCTGGAGAGAAAACTGGATTTTAAAAGGCTAGTGATTAGTTCAGTTTTAGAAATGCTAAGTATTTTCCTATGAATTTTATTTTTATGTAAAAAAGTATTTTTTATAACAAACTTGTATAAAAGCTGTTAACGTTGTATTATAAAGTATTTGATAAGTATAAGATGATATGTAATACATATTATAACGTGCAATGATAAAATCAATATGATAAACTCATCTCTGAAACTAAGAAGTAGAATATTACCAATTCTTTAAGCTCCTGATATACTCTTTCCCAATTCTAACCTTGTACTGCACATCCCACATAGGAAATCATTACTCTAAATTTCTTCATAATCATACCTTTACTTTTCCTTAACATTTTACCATATTACGCCATTATTTCTGCTGGTTCTCAGGCCTTCAGACTCAGACTGGAACTACACCATTGGCTCTCCTGAGTCTCTAGCTTGTCAACTGCAGACTTTGGGATTTCTCAGCCTCCATAATCATGTGAGCAAATTCCTTATAATAAGTCTCTTTCTAAACATACTCACACACAGACATACGCTTCTCTGGAGAACCCAGTCTAATAAAACTGTCAACCAGGAATTCTATGTCTGGCAAAACTGTCCTTCAAAATTAAGGAAGCAATTAAGACAGTCCCAGATAAAAACTAACAGAGTACATTACCACTACACCTGTCCTAAAAGTAATAGTAAAGGAGTCCTTAAGTTTAAATGAAAACACTACAAAGTAGTTCAAAGCCATATGAAGAAATGAAGATCTCCAGTGAAGATAAACACATGGGCAAATATAAAGGCTACTATTATTATACTTTTGACTTGTAATCTCATTTTTATTTCTTACAAGACTGAAAAGACAAATACATTTAAGAAATTATAACTTATTGATATAAAACATATAAAGATGTAATTTGTGACAAAACAACATAAAGGGTTGGAGAATAGAGGTATTTTAGGAGCAGAGATTTGTATGCTGCTGCAGTTAAGTTATTATCCATTTCAACCAGATCGTTATAAATTTAAAGTGTTAACAGTCATCCTCATGGTAGCCACAAAAAAAAATTTTTAATGTACACAGAAGAAAATAAGAAAGGAATCAAAATGGTTGACTATAAGAATCAATTAAATACACGAAAAAGATAATAATAGAGAAAATGATTGTCAAAAAGGTATAAAACATACAGAAAACTAGTAACAAAACGGTAAAGTGCTTCCTTATCAGTGATTACTTTAAATGTAAATGAAGAACATCTAACAGAATTGAAGAATAGACAGTTCTATAATAATAGTTGAAGACTTCAATCCCCTACTTTCAGTAATGGAGAGAACATCTAGAAGAAAATCAAATAAGAAAATAGAGGACCTGGACAATACAAAAACCACCAAAACCTAACAGGCACATATAGAACACTCCACAGAGTAAGAAAGTATACATTCATCTCAGGGGCACATAGAGGATTCTCCAGTTAAAATCATATGTTACACCACAAAACAAGTCTCAATAATTTGAGACCAAATAGAAAAAAGCTAGACATCAATAACAGAAGGAAATTTCAACATATGTTGACATCAGTACAGTCTTAAACAACTACTTAGTAAAAGTAGAAATCGCAAGGGAGGTCAGAGATTAGAGATGAATGGAAACAAATAAAATATATCAAAATGTATGAGATGCCATGAAAGCAGTGCTCAGATGGATATTTATAGCTGTAAATGTCTATATTAAAAACAAGAAAAATCTCAAATCAATAACCTAACATCACTGAGGAAAAAGGCAAACTAAACCCATAGCTATCATAAGTAAAAAAATAACCAAGCTCAGAGATAAACATAATATTATAGAAAGAAGATCAACAAATCCAAAAGTTGTTCTTTGAGAATATCAATAAAATTGACAAACCTTAAGCTAGAAAAAAGAAAAAAAGAAGACGCAAATAAAATCATAAAAGTGGAAACATAACTATAGACCTCAGAGAAATAAAAAGGATTATAAGAAAATACTGTGAACAAATTATGCAACCTAGATGAACAAATTCCTAGAAATACGAATTACCCAACAGAAAAGTCTCAATGACTTAAACTACTAAAGAGATAGAATCAGTAATCAAAACGTCCCATGAAAGAAAAGTCCAGGACCAGATGACTTCACCAGTGAATTATACTAAACATTTAAAGAACACCAATTATAATACTTTCAAACTCTTCCAAAAAATTAAAAAGGGGAAATACTAACTCATTCTGTGCAGCTGGTAGTATTCTGATATGAAGGACAAAGCCTCACATGAAAGGAAAACTACAGGCCAACAAAGTTGTAGCAAACCAAATCCAACAGCATTTTAAAAGGATTATACACCATGACCAAGTGGAATTTTCCCCAGGAATCCAAGGATGATTGAACATAAGAAAATCAGTCAATGCAATATACATTATTAGAATGAAAGGTGGGGGTGGGGGGACACAATCATACCAATTGATGTAGAAAATACATTCAAGAATATTCAAAGTATCCTTTCATGGTAAAAAAAAAAAATAGAAAACTAGGTATTGAAGGGAACTTAGTGAGCATAATAAACAGCACTCAGGAAAAATCCACAACTAACTGCATACTCAATGGTGAAAAGCTGAACTCTTTCCCCCTAGGATTAGAAAAAAGAATTGTATGCCTATTTTTACCACTGCAATTCAACAATGTACTGGAAGTTCTAGCCAGACTAATTAGACAAGAAAATAAAAAATAAAAATCATCCAAACTGGGAAAAATGGCAAAACTATCTCTATTTAAAAATGAAATAATCCAATAAATATATTGAAGTTCCAAAGAATCCACAGAAAGAAACCCACTACAGCTAATAAATGACTTCAGTGTTGTAGGGTACAACACACACACACACACACACACACACACACACACACCAATTGTGTTCCTATATAACTGCAATGAATGACTCAGAGGAAATTAAGAAAGTTATTCCATTTATGATAGCATCCAAAAGAATAAAATACCCAGAAATAACTTTAGCCAGGGAAGTGAAAGATACATACACTGAAAATTGCAAAAGATTGCTTAAAGAAATTAAAGTCAACCTAAATAAATGAAAAGACATTCCATATTCATGGATAGAAAAACTTAATATTGTTAAGATGATAATAACTATAGATTCAATGCAGTTCTTATCAATTTCCAACAGCCTTTTTGTAGAAATAGTATAAAGCCTATGGCTGAACCATACAGAGTTTATCATGAGGGTGAGGAAAATGCTCAAAAATCAATTGCAGTGATGGTTGGACAACTAACTGAATTATCTTAAAGCCACTGAATTATATACTTTCAAATAAGTGGGTTCAGAAAAGCTATTTAAAAATATGGATAGTTATCTCTCACTCTAATAGTCTCCCTTTACTCTCTTACTCTCTTCATGGATTTCATCCCCTAAAACAAATTAAATTATAACCTTCTATAGCTGGTATCTCCTAAATCTTGGTCATCAGCCTTGACTTTCCTCCTAAGTTACAGATCTGAGTTTCCCCTCTTCCTGCTACATGCATGACAGGAGTAACAACAGTCACTAGGTTCAAATTTGTTTTCCTACTTCAACACACTGTCTCAGCTAAAGGCCCTGGTTTTCTGTATTAGAAACTCAGTTATCTCGCCCTTGCTACCACCTACTCCACCCACCCACCCTCATTCGGTCAGTCACCAATTTCTGTCAGGTCTACCTCCACAGCATCTTTCTTTTCCTTTCAACTAAAAAGTCGTTGTTTGAAAACATCACAATTTCCCTTCCTTCAATTTCTCCTCTCTTCAATACAGCATTATATTCCCAAATGGAGGTCAAGAAATTAACAGTGCAGTATGTACCATACCTTCCCCTTCCCAAAACCCCTCAGTAGATTCCCACTTACTACAGAATAAAATTCTACCTCTCCATTTTAATCTTCAAAATCTTCTATAAGATGGATTTAATCGACTTACCTAATGTCATTTATGTAATTCTGGAGCCCTAAATGACAACAAAAGCACTTATCATTCCTTTAGCACACTATGGCTTCCGCACCCAGTTGCTTTTCCCCTAGCACCTTCTCCACTGAACTAAATTCCTCATCCTCCAAGAGCCATATGTCTTTATTATCTCGAATATATTTTTCCTCAAGTCTAAGATGCCTTCAAATTCTAAGACATCTGACATTTTAAAAATGTTGAAATGTGTAAATATATATATACCTTACAGTAAAACACAGTAAATATCTTCTTCTTCTACATTCCCTCAATACAATCTTTGTATTTCTATTTAACTTATTTCTTAGGGTCTGTATTATTACTTAATGTCTGTAGATCATAGGCTTCTTAAGAACAAAAACTGTCTTGCTCATCTATGATATAGCAGAAATCCCAGTGGAGTTTGAGTTAGACACCCAGATGAGATTTTGTAAAGAAAGAAAGAAAGAAAACAGCACTAATAATAATACCTATTTCATGTTTATTATCAGAATAAATTAAAGAATATACATTAAAATCGATGTGTAAAGTGGATCTTATTCAAATGCAGGGATCTGGTATTTTAAGCTATATATTTACTAAAATTAAATGTCACATTGCAAATCTGTCACTCTTCAATATCAAAAACTACATTAAGGAACACAAGATATTTTTCTCAGTGAAATTTCTACAGGAAATTACTGTATCCCATTATACTTCAGGAACACAGCAGTCACCTGGCTCCAGAAGAGCAAAGCACCCTTCCAGCACTCGAGAGCACACTAGATCAGGACTAATGATTCCCCTGCCTGCTTCTAGAGAGCAAGGTCTGTGACCCTAGGACAGGGATTCTCAAAGAGAACAAGTAACAGAAGAGTAGGGGAGGCATGTGTAAGGTGAAAACAAAAGAGCATCAATGTAGGGCATGGATTGAGAAGCGTGGCATGAGGAGGCACTTTGATGAAATGAATGACTCTGAGTCATAAAGACACCTTTGAAAGTTTATGTCTATCACTCTTCTATTACCTGGACCAGTGTAATATCCTCTTACCAGGTCTCTTACCTCCAGAAGGCACCCTCATGAACACATCTTCCACATGTATGGAAAAAGCACAGCTAAAACAAAGTTACTCAGGCCACTCCGCTACACCTTCAATAGCTCCCTATGAACTTGAGAATAAAAATAACTTGGCCTCTTCCCAGTCCCATTTTATAAGCCAAACCTGATGCTCCAGCAACAGTGACTGAAATTTCTTATACACTATTTAAGCTCTTTCAGGTTTTTTGGCCTTTGCTCAAGCTTCTCCTTCCAGTACCACCCCTTCCACCTTTCCTTACCATCCTTTTAACGCTCGGCTCACTTTTTCTAACTCCTGAAAGTATCCCATTAAATATATGATTGGGTTAACTGCTACTCCCTTGAGTTCCTACAAAAACATGTCCCCATCAGTAAATTATCAAATATTCTATTAAAATTTTAAAATTGAAAGTATCCTTTAAAATAATAAAAAACTCTTCCAGTAGAATGTGACTACCACAAGACCAAAAACCAAGTGTTTTCAACTCGGCAGTCATTTACCTAATACAGTGCCACTCAGTAAATGTTTTAACTGAACTGAGATGTTGATCTTAATATTGATTTTTAAGGAATTATTCCACTGTCCAAAAAAAAAAGAACCAAGAGGATTTTTTTGTTGTTGGTGGTGGTGGTGGTGGTTTTAGTTTGGTTTTTTTTAAGCAGTCTTCTTTATGGCTAATGCTACACAAGCACACGGGTATATTAATGAATATCAGACACTAGCAAGATAGTTGTTAATAGTCAACTAAGCTCTCCAGACTTACCCTGTGTTGCTCTGTATCACAAGCAACTGCAATTTCCAAGTAACACTGCCCTGATTTCCAGGAAGATTTGGCTGGTGGGGAGGCACTAATGGGTGATACAGGCAGAAGTGGGAGAAGCCAGAGTATTTCTCCTCACTCTCCTTACTTCCTGACACATCCTTGGCAAAAAGCTTTATCTCTTCTAACTCCATTTCCCCCCAGGAGTCTTGCCTTCTGACATCCCAGCTCCCACCATGAAGCCCCAACTATGCCTCTAGTGCCCCCTCAGCCCTGGCTTTTCTGCTCTGGTAAATACCAACTTTTTTCATCTTGCCCAGCCCTAATGGTGTCAGAGGCTTTCGGGCATTGTTAGTATTGGTTTGTCTCAGTTCAGATTGGCTTCTCAGCAATCACCTGTGCAACCAGTTCCTCTGATGAAAAACCTACTCTGGTTACTGTCTTCTGCATGGATATTTATTGATTCTGTTTTTTAACTGTCATTTAAAATACAATGAATCATAAACACCTCAGCATACTAGAGAATAAAAACTTTTAATCTTGAGGAAATTTTATTACACAAAAATATTCGAATACAGAGAAATGAGAAAAAGAGAAAGGGAAGGAAGGGAGGGATAAAAGGAGAAGGAACGATTCCTTAAATTCTTAAAAGTAGCCCTGACTGGTGTAGTTCAATGGTTGGCCATCAACCCACAAAGCGAAAGGTCACAGGTTTGATTCTCACATCAGGGCACATGCCTGGGTTGCAGGCTGGTCCCTGCTTGGTTGGGGTGTGTGCGAGAGGGAATTGATTTATGTTTCTCTCACATATCCACATTTCTCTCCCTCTCTTTCTGCCTCTAAGAAAATAAGTAAATAAATAAGTAAAACAATAAAAGTAAATATATATATATATATACAATTTTTAGAAAGTGCATAAAAGTAAAAATAAAGACTGTAAGATTTTATTCATACCAAAGTGTTCTTCACTGGAATGAAGTCTTTCCTCAGCTGCAATGTTTGCCTGAATTAAGTCAATCATTTATAATAAAAATGTCACTTCTTAAAAACTTATTTAGTATAGGGGAAAATTGGAAGGATAGTGGGAGTTGGAGTCACTGCAGGCCAAGACATCTGTTCAAAGGAAAAAAATGTTAAAGACCTCCTGTCACTGACTTATCATTCAAAGCCACAAAATTTGGTCCTTGTTAAAGATAAATCCAACTAGACAAATCAGTAAAAAGATATACCTTTAACCATTAACCTTATTTCATAAAATTTTTAAAAGATCATAAAATATTAAAGTTGAAATGAAATTCTTTAAACATATGGAATAAGGGCACAATCTGTAAACAGTTCAGTGTTAACAACTGATTATTACAGAACTTTTCAACTCCCCTTTTGTGTATTCATTATATGAAATTACTTAAATAAGCTTGTCTAATAAAATAATTCAGCAATCACTCACCATGTATAAAATATTTCAGAAAATGAAACATTCTAGAGCAGAGAAAACAGATTGTTTTTATGTCCTATATAAACAGTATTTCTTAATCTCTGAATTAGTTGTTCTTGATTACAGAAAAATACTACCAGACAGTGATCCCCAAAGTAAAGCAAAAGATCAATTTAAGATTACAGACTTGGGAAGGCTGAGATATGTAAAGAAAGGGGCCAGAAATTAGGAACAAGGGCTTTCTGAGCAATTTTGTACTACCAGGCATTTTATGTAAATTACCTCATTTTACTTAAAAACTCACAGTGAGGAAGTGGAAGCCCAAAAAGGTAACATAATGTTTCCAAGCAACCAACCTAATAGTAAACAGTAGAAGTAAAATTTGAGTTCAGCTCTGAGTCTAGAGTCTGGCTCCTTGCTGTCTCCGGAACAATGTCCCCAAGTGATTTTAAGCTAAAAATGAACCAGAGAATTACTTCTTAAAAATTAAAAGGTTAAATGACATGACAATCTCTAGTTGGTATTTTAAATATCGATAGTAATTAATATCAAACTTACACTTTTTTAACATAAATATCTGTATAAATATAAAGAGAACCTTACTTAGCACCTATTATGTCAAGCTATGCAAATAAACCAATTATAGGAAGGGCCTACTTCAAAAGCATGTAACAAGTACCAATTAATAAACATTTCTCACTGACACATAAGCCTTAATATGAGATCAGCATCCCCAAGCTACATCCAACCTACTCTCCTCACTTTGTACATGACTTATTATCATATGCTGATAGAATAGCCCTGTCAGATCTTCCTGGTTAATTATTACTCCTACTTGCCTGATTAATGTCTGAAAACTCAGTGAAAACTGAGTTATTATCCTAGCCTCTTAGTGCAAATTTGACATTTGTTTTCTAGCCGCTATGGGTCAACAGTATCTTCTATACTAGTCCTTTTTAAAAAATGTCTGCTCTACCAAAGGAATACATTTTACATCACAACTCGGTACATATGTTCACATAATAAAAAGGTAGATTGCTTTTGTTTTAACCTATCAGCATTTTTAATAGAGTTATAGATATGATTATATAAAAATCTTTGGTTCTGCAAAAAAATCTAACTAGAGCACTGAAGAAATATATAGTAAACCCTATTGAATATACTATAGTAATAATTTTTATTCCTATGAGGAATGACTAATTCATATGGAGTCTGATATCCTGAAATAACACATTTTCAAAATATAAAAGATTGAAAGATAAAAGAAAAATTAGGACATTCCAGTGTAACCTATAATTTTTCACATAGTATAACCACTAGTTAAAAAGAAACTAACAGCCTGTGAAATATAAGCCAAAGCTCAAAATATAAAATACAAAGTCAAATGTAAACAAAAAAGTAGCTATATGAGTTTCATACAGTTTCTTTTCTAATCCTACGTATTTTTACTAAGGGAAAATATATCAATGTAGAAAATATAATCTTAATGTCCCTTAAAGTTTGTGATTACAAGGGATTACCTCCAAGATCAAAAGCAGCATTGCCCAGATACCTAAATCATGTGATCAAACTGTGCATAAATATGCTGCTGCTCAATTTCTACATTACATGGGTATCTAAAGTAAATCAAGAAAATTAAAATACTTAAGATGCTTAATAGGAGGCATTTGTGCATGTACGTGTTAAGACAAAGTTATATCACTATTTTTACCCAAATCTTTTTCATACTATTTGATTGGAGATCCTAGAACTTCGTGAAAGAAATGCCTGATTTGTTTTTAGTAGTTATCTCTGTAACTCGAATAAACTCAAAAGCTACAAATACAACATATTGCTGTAACCAACGTTCTAAAAATGATGTCAACTTCCCAAAATATAAACTACTGAATTGTCTTCATTATATAATTTTTTAAGTTTGCTATGATAATAAGAAATGTGGTTTAAAAATGCAATCAACCAATAATATATACTACAGTTATCACTATTCAAGGAGGGAAAATGTCTAGTTGTTAAATAAAGAATAACAAACTAGAAAACAATATGCAAGGTGTACAAGTAATTCCACCTCATAAAAGATTCTTGTTCATGACCATAAACAAACAAACAAAAAAGGCAGAGAAAGAAAAATCTAGATCTCAATATTTTATAGAAATCAGTATCCTCGATTCAAATAGCAATAAAGTGCTCTAATAGTTCGTACTTTAAATTATTGGAAACCAACAAATATATTTTCAGAGGTTAAATCTTCTGAAAACTAAAGTATAAAGTTTTAAGTTCATACTTTATAACCATTTTTTGAACTAAATTCCTAAATTATTTAGGTTTACCATAAATTAACTGTCATCATGAACTTCAACCTCCGGAGACAGAAATATACATATATATTGGGGGTGGAGAGAGTGGTGATGGCAGCTGGCAATCTTTTTAACTTTCTAAAGACACTCACTGATTTCACCTTGCCTTCTTACCTGCCACGAAGAATGCAAAGCTGTATCACCTGTAGGCAGCATACACAGCTGACTTAATAAAAAATTAACCACCAAATCAACAAGTCACATTCTGACAATCTGTTTTTCATTTTTAAGTATATCTTATTGATTATGCTATTCAGTTGTCCCAAGTTTTCTCTGTTTGTTTCTACCAATTACGTATACTTCTTGATCCCTGTACCATTTCCCCGTTTTCCCCCTTCCCCATGCCAGCTGATAACCCTACAAACGATCCCCATACCTATGATTCTGTTCCTGTTCTGGTTGTTTGCTTTGTTTGTTTTTGGTTTTTGTTTTTAGATTCAGTTGTTGATAGTTGTGAATTTGTTGTTTTTATGTTCATGATCTTTTTTTTCTTAAATAAATCTCTTTTAACATTTCCTGTAATAATGACTTGCTGGTGATGAACTCCTTTAGTTTTATCTTGTCTGGGAAGCACTTTATCTGCCCTTCCATTCTAAATGATAGTTTTGCTAGATAGAGTACAGTAATCTAGGTTGTAGGTTCTAGCTTTTCATCACTTTGAATACTTCTTGCTAGTCCCTTCTTGCCTGCAAAGTTTCTTTTGAGAAATCAGCTGACAGTCTTATGGGAACTCCGTCATAGGTAACTCTCTACTTTTCCCTTGCTACTTTTAAGATTCTCTCTTTAGCCCTGGCTGCTGTGGCTCAGTGGATTGAGCATCGGCCTGCGAGCCAAGTGTCGCTGGTTCAATTCTCAGTCACGATACATGACCAGGTTGCACGTCAGGTCCCCAGTTGGGGGTGGAAGTGAGAGGCAAGCACACAGTGATGTTTCCCTCCCTCTCTTTCTCCTTTGCCCTCTCTCTAAAAATAAGTAAATAAACAAACAAATAAATAAATTAAAAAAAATAAGATTCTCTCTTTATCTTTAACATTTGGCATTTTAATTATGATATGTCTTGGTGTGTCCCTCTTTGGATCCAACTTATTTGGGACTGTCTGTGCTTCCTGGACTTGTATGTCTATTTCATTTGCCAAATTAGGGAAGTTTTCTTTCATTATTTTTTCAAGTAAGTTTTCAATTTCTTGCTCTTCTTCTCCTTCTGGAATCCCTATGATTTTGGTGTTGGCATGTTTGGAGATGTTCCAGAGGTTCCTAAGCCTGTCCTCATTTTTTTGAGTTCTTGTTTCTTCTTTTTGTTCTGATTGAATGTTTAGCTCTTCTTTATGCTCTAAATCATTGGTTTGAATCCCAGCTTCCTTTCCTTCTCTGTCGGTTTCCTGTAGATTATTTTTTATTGCACTTCATGTAGCTTTCATTTCTCTCTTTATTTTTTTGCCATACTAAAGGAGTTCTCTGAGCATCCTGATAACCAGTATTTTGAAGTCTGCATCTATTAGGTTGGCTATCTCCATTTCGCTTAGTTCTTTTTCTAGGGTTTTGTCCTGTTCTTTCATTTGGGCCATATTTCTTTGTCTACTCAATTTAGCAGCCTCCCTGTGCTTGTTTCTGTGTATTGGGTAGAGCCGCTTTTACTGTCTTAGTAGTGTGGCCTATGTCAAAAAGGCACCTGTAAAGTGTGGGGTAGATAGAGCCTTAGGTAATTGCCAGGGTGGGACAACCCACTGCACCACTTTGTGGCTGTGTGGGGAGGGTTAGGAGAGGGGACAATGCCACCGCTTGGTTTCTGGTGGTATGCCCAGCACTCGCACCATTTCTAGTCACTTCACACCCTTCCCAAGTGCAACTGGTGCCCTTCCAGCTGCTGCCCTGGTGGTGAATCCCAGAGTGGGTGGGTTTGCATACATTCTAAGACCATGCTGGCCCTTTAAGTGGTGAAAATCTGGCAGTTTCTTCTGCTTCCCCAACTCCCACTAGTTTTTACAGCCAGAGGTAACAGGGGTCTACCTTCCTGGTGCTGGAACCCTGAGCTGTGTGGTCTAGCCTGGGGCTGGGATCACTTGCTCCCAAGTTATCCCTCCTATCCATTCAGCCGTCTTTCTGCACCATGCTGCCTCTCTGCCCATCTCCAAGACTCCACCCCTCCTACCCATCTGGATGAATGTGTCTTCTTTAAATCTTTGGTTGTAGATTTCCATACAGTTTGATTTTCTGATGGTTCTGGGTGTTATTAGTTCTGAGATCTGTTTGTAATTCTTTCTATGGTGGAGCAAGGAAGTGAGGCATGTCTACCTATGCCTCCATCTTGCCCAGAAGTCATATTCTGACAATTTCTTAATTTCAAAAAAAGTGTATCATTACTATCAGTGTCCATAACTCTTCAAGATTAAAAGTATAATCAACTCTTTTACAATCTTTATACCACAAACAATTTCAAATTCCTTGCCAGATTCAATTCATTTTTTTGTGTTGCTCAGTAGTTAAAAATTAGTTGGAAACTCACTAAAAACCACAGACTATAATCACTGCTTTTTACAAACATTACTCTACTCCCCATGACTGGGTAAGGCAGTCTCATCTTTCTTTTTTAGAAGAGAAAACTAAGTATCAGAAAAGTTGAGTCACATGACCAAGATGAATTACTAAATGATAGAGCCATATTTGAATCCAGGTCCATCTAACCAACTTGAAAGACTGTTTGCTTATACCACTCTAGACTCCTATTAATACTAACCTTGTTCATGGTTGTTTTATTTTAATCTCCCTTTTTTTTTTCCCAGAAATTTCTATTGGGGTCTTGGGGGTGAGAATAAAGTCATTTCCAGGAGTTATTTTGCAAATACCAAGACACAAGGACATGATTTTCTCCAAATTCTTCCTGGTTTGACTTTTCATATTTCAAATACAAATATTAAAAAGTACATCATTGATACAGCAAGACTTAAAGGCACGTATTAATCACCACAAAAAATTTCCTACCACACTGAAGATTCTAAAAAGAGCAAAGATCTCAAAGTTGGGAGTAATACATCAGTGAAAGTACTGTCGAACAGTATCTCTGTTACCAAATATAGCACAATTTTCTAGGAATACGATACAATGTGATGCTCAGAATTGCTTAGTTATAATAATTATAATCCTTCATTCTAAATACTAGGATAAATATATCTATCTATACATTTATAATCAGAGAATAATATTTTATAATTCTGTCTGAAAAAAATCCTTACTTCACCATTATTCCTGAAAATTATTTTCATTGGAGAGAGAATACTAAACCAGAAATTTTTTCTTTTCCAGCACATTGAGATTAACAACCCATTGACTTTTGGCTTCCATTTCTGCTACCAAGCAATCAGCTATGAGGGTAATTGCCTTAGTTACTTTAAAGGTAATCTGTCTTTTGTTCTCTACCAATTTTTAAGATACTCTCTTTGTTGCTGGGGCTCTCCATGTTACTATGATGTAACTAGATGTGTTTTTCTCTTTGGCTATTCTGCTTGCAATTCTCTGAATTTCTTAAATTCATGGAATGGTATTTTTCACCAGCTCTGAAAAATTAGCAGCTATTATCTCTCCATACATTGCCTCCTTTCTTATTATTTCTCCCTTCTCATTTGATTTCAGACCTTCTCATTTGATGTTCTATATATCTAAGTGTCTTTCTTTTTACCTATTTGTCTTCCTGTGCTAATTCTGGATAATTTCTTCTCTCCTACGTCCAGCTCACTAATTCTCTTTAGCTATATTTAATCTACTTTTAACATACCCACTGAATTTTTCATTATAATTACTGTTTTTTTTAATTCTATACGTTTCATTCTGATCTTTTTTCAAATTTGCATAGCTTACTATTGTCTGCAGGTATTTTCCATCTTTTTGTAAATATAATAAACAGTTGTTTTATAATCTTTATCTGATGATTTCAAAACTGAAGTTTTGGGGATCAACATCCATCTATTGCTTCTGCTGCTTCATGCTACTCATGGTATCTTGTTACCTCACGTACTTGGTTATATTTTACTGTGAACTAATTCTTTGGAAAATTATTTGTGGTAATCCCTTAGGGCCTAAGGTGAAAATGTGTCCTACCTGAGAGGACCTTCATTTGCTTCTGCCAGGCACCTGGAACCATTTTAAATTTACAACTTGAGGATTTTTATGGACCACCTAGGTGACACTGAATTTGAGCCACAAGCCAAGAGAGAAGACCTTCTTAGGAATAATTATTATTTCATGTACAAAGCAACTATTCTTGCAACCTCCTATGAGCTAGAGCATAAGAAGAATTTTATTCTTGGTTTACCTATACTCTGGGCATCACTCTTCAGAGTTCCAATTTCATAGGAAGAAAGTTCCTGTTAGACTCCCCTCCTTGGGCTTATCTGGACTTTAATTTCTACACCATGTGCCTGTGAGGCTTTCATAACCAAAGGAAAGGTTCCCTTAAATGTGGCAAATGCCCTACAGAGGAAAGCAGTTTTAATATCTGTTTACTACTGTGAATTCCTGTTTTTATGTAGATTTTGGCCTGGTAATTTCTTACTATCATGTTAGCTTTTAAGAAAAAAAAATTCTATTTTAGCATTTCTAATTCTTTTCAGGAAATTATTTTGTGCACATAACCTAGCTGACCATATTATACTGTTTTCAATATTAAAAGTTTCCATATTTTTATATTTCAGTCACTAGAAGTTTCATTTTGTATGGAAGTCTAACACTGACAGCAAGGAACACTTTGTCTTTATTTAGCATGATTCACTACTAGTGTCTAGGATAGAACTTTTCCAAATCCCAAAATAAATCAATCCCACTATATTGTAAGACTATTAAGAGATGGACAAGATTCTGAAATTAATTCTCCCAAAAGAAAGCTGTGTTGTTGCTATGGAATTTATTGGTCTATTGATGTTTTTACCCCACTGACAATAGGTATGTGCACAAAATCTATATTTGAAACTACTGGAAGATTCACCAGATTACTTTTTTAAAAACAGACAAATAAGGGAGAACTGAGTCTAATTCGGTTTTTGCCAAGAAACAAAATCAAAGAGATAAAGAGGTACATAAAAATGTAATGATTCTTCATAATAATTTTTAAAATGTATAAGCAAAATTAAAAGACAAACTTGGTATCGCTAGCTATATGTGATAGGTAAAGATTTTAAATCTACAATATACAAAGCACTCTGGAAATATCAATAAGAAAAAAAGTTCACCAAAATTGGACAAAAGACTTAAATAGACACTAATGAAACCATAAAAGCAATCTGTCATTTTTGCCAATAGGTTAATCATAACAATAATTTACAATACCTTCAGGTAGCAAAGTTGTAGACTAATATAATGTACACCCTGCACTAAAAGTTGGGATATAAATTACTATCATCTTTCTATTAGGCAGTTTGACAATAAGCATCAAAATCTAAATTACACAGACCTTTGATACAATCCCAACCTCTAGAAATATACTTAAGAGTAGTAACACTGGAGGATTTACTAAAGATAAAATATTGAAATAGAACATACAACTAATTAAAATTAGAAGTTATATACTTAATTAAAATTTAAAAATTAAGAAACTATATGAATAACAGAAAGTAGTTATTGTTTAAGAAGGGTGGGAATAAACATACTTTTTAAAATGTCACTGCATGTTGTACTTTATTTTTAAATTAATGATGTATAATCATGATCCTTAGGAAGCTGAAAATACAGACAGAAATTAACTCATCCAACAACTTTTATAGTTTTATTTTCTGTTTGTTTTTTAGGTCTATGTAGAAGAAAAAACTAGTCACAAATTCTTTGCCACTTTCTCCATCAGGAGATGGAGTTTAATTCTCCTCCCATGAATTTGGGCTGATTCTGTCTGTTTAACCAATAAAATACAGCAGAAATAATGCTTGTCAGTTCCAAGCACAGCCTTTAAGAAAACTGCCTGTTTCCACTTCCTGCCTCTTAGAATGCTTGTATTTGGGGCTCTGAACCCACCACTCGTGCCCAGGCCACATAAAGAGGTATGACGTAGGTGCTCTGATCAACAGCCCTAGTGAGTTCCCTGGCAGCAGCCAGAATCAACTGCCAACCCTGAGAGTGAGCCATCTTGACTGTGGAAAAAAGGGATAAACTACCCCTATCAAATGCTACACAAATTACACTGGGGAACACAATTTTCGTTGAGTTAGGTCTGACACTTGTTTTTGACTAACTTTTGGCATCTGAATCCAAAAATGACCCCAGTTTTTCTGTATCATGTCAACTTTTTAAGGTACAAGATACCCCCTCTTTGTCACAAAAATCATACCAAATGGACATACAAAGGAAAATAAAGAAAAAAGTTACCTGAATATAGTGTTTATTTAGAGTTATTTTATTCATATAAAGGCTATATATTGTTACTGTAAGTCAAATTGTGTACAAGTAGTGAAGTTCTGCTACCAAACATACATATTAAGGTATTTTATCTTTTCAAATGACAGGCTAGGAAATGCCAAAATGGGATACTTGAAACAGTCTCCTTCAGTTGGCAAAGCTTTAACAAATTGCTTCATGAGACCCAGTTTTATGTGCAGAGATGGGAATATAATGTTCTTTCTGTCAACAAGTGGCTCATGTAGAATGTTTGGATCACCAGGTTTGAGGTCAGATCTTGGAGGCCAATTTGACCTCCACCCCATGCTTCTCACGAGCTCTGCTATCCCACATACACAGAAAACAGGGATACTTGGTGTATCCGCATTGCTGACCAAGAAGGAAGCAGACCATTTGAAGGTCAACACAGATGACCCAATTGTGCTTGTGATATTGCAACAGATCAATGACTTTCTTTATGACTTCATATTCTTCAGAAAAACAAAATGAATGGCCAACTGGGACTGCACCAAATAAATGGCCATTGTGGAGGAGGACACACTTCACGCTCTGCTTTGAGCTATCACTGAACAATCGCCATTCAGTTGCGTTATAGATTGGAATTCCCAATTCCTCCATTAAACCATGTATGTTATGGCAATACACAAAGCCACCATCACTTCAAAAGTACTGCAGAAATGCACTTTCTCTTGATTGAAAGTAGAATACCTTCGCTCCTTTTTCAAGCAAGTTTTTCTTGTGCAGTCTTGATCCTAGGAGGTCTGAAGCCTTTTTGGTTAGTCCCAAATCTCATGCCAAATCATTCAACTCATGCTGATCAAATCCCTTACGAACTGAGTCATCTTCAATTTCAAAATCTTCATCATTGCTGTCACTTAGTTCTTCACCATACTCCTGTTTTTCTGAAGAGGGTAGTTCAATGAAAACTGGCACCAGGATTTCAGCTGAATGAGGCGCTGATGGTAGACTAGGATACTCTATTTTATATTTCTTTTTTGTTATATCCTGACGTTTTCACTATACAAAAGTAACAATCACTAGAATGATCTCTGGGCTCTAGCCAAACCATAGGTATACCAAATGGCAATTTATCACGTGTTCCCTTCGTCCACATCCGTAAACTCTCGACACACTGCTTGCCTTGCACACCTTGAGAGGGGCCCAAGACTTATCTTGATCATCAAGTTTTACTTTAAAATATGCAAAATAGGCTTGCCTGACAAATGTGCTGATGTTTGTCCTTTGGGAATGGTGAAACTGCCACAGATATAACAAAACAAATCAGGGTTGTTTAGGCATTTACGACGAGAAATAGCAGAGGCAGACATGACCTGAAGGAAAGGAAATAAGTACGTATGTAAATAAAACAATAAATTCCACTAACTCCTTGTATACAGACAAGAACTCGGACTATACTTCAGAATACAATTCACTATATAGAGCAGCACACAAGCTCTCACCACACTGTCTCATGTGTAACTGAATAGCCTAGACAAGTATGAACCTGTCGCTGGTCTCCAAGGTCATCCCCCACCCCTCCCCACTCAAGGGAGGTTTGCTCTCAGCCAGTAGGAGAGCACTAGTGCTTCCCTCAATCCAGGCTCGATCCAGCCTAGAGTGGTCACATTAAGATAAGCCGTAAAGAAAAACTTGACGTGATAGAAGAAAACTAACTGCAGTTTTGAAACCAGCTTGCTGATTTAAGTCCAAAACAGCTGAAAAATCAAACTGAACAAGAATTATAGTACTCCCTCACTTATCGTGGGTATTAAGTTCTAGACCCCCCCACAATAGGTGAAAATCCGCGAAGTAGGAACCTTACATTTATTTTAGTATTTATATATTTTTAAGGCTTTATAAACCCTTCCAATACCCTTATAAACCGTTTCCAGTCCCTTATTAACCTTTTCCACACAGTAGTTGATAACTGGAACTCCCTCTTATTTACTGCTATGTTTTTAGTACCCAGTATAACATCTACTTTTAACAGGCATAGCACCAGGAGTAAAGATGGTGTATATGGCCTTGGTGCCCACAGAGCACTCAAAAGTGAGGCACAGACTTAGGTAAAAAGACAACTATAATACATTAATGTAATGGACTAGTACAGGGTACATGGCCAAATAGGAAGGGCACAACTCAGACTTAGTAGTGTAAGGAAGCTTCCTGGATGTGGCATTTAAGCTGAGACCTCACACTGCAGTAAGATCAAGAAACACGATATTTCAGGCTTGAGGCAAACAAAATCATAAAGAGTTCAAAAAACTCAAAGATTTCAGTACTTTAAAATGAAATCAGAGTATGGGGGAATCAGAAGGAGACACAAGACTGAGAAACAGGTCATGAAGAGTAGTGAAGTGTCCTAGGCTCTAGAGCAAGAGAATCAGGTGAGAGCTTAAAAAAGATCACCTGGCAACAGAGACATGTCAGAAAACCTTACAAAAACATAAGCAAGAGATGATAAATCTGGCAGATCAAGAGATAATATACCAGCTCTGGCTGGTGTGGCTCAGTGGATTGAGTGCCAGACTGAGAATCAAAGGGTCACTGGTTCCACTCCCAGTCAGGGCACATGCCTGGGTTATAGGCCAGGTCCCAGTTGGGGGCGTGTGAGAGGCAGCCACACATTGATGTTTCTTTCCCTCTCTTTCTCCCTCCTTTCACCTCTCTCTAAAAATAAATTAAAAAAAAAAAAAATTTTTTAAAGAGAGAGATAATATACCAGAGTAGAATTTGGTGGGGATCAAGAGACAATGGAATCAACAGGTAGAATCCACAGAGCTCAATGCCTTTAAGTGAAAATTTATAAAGAGGGTAAAATGTCTTCCAGGTTCCCACTTTGAACAGCTAGAGAGATGGTGATGCCATCTGAGATAATAAACTTGGGAGAGGGGATAGGTTTTGTAAGAGAAGATGGTATATTCAGTTGCAGACATACTGAATTTGAGTTTTCTGTACGTCACCCAGAAGTGGAGTTCCCCAGTAGGTAATCAGATACACAGATCTAAAGCTCAGGAAGAAATCAGGGTTAGAGACCTAAGATAACAGTCTTCAGAAGCTTTTTCTATCTTTGTGACACTAATTTCTCACTATCTCCTCTGTAGTCCTCAACCACTCTTCAGTTCTCTGATAATTTGTCTTTATAAAGTATCTCTTTCTCATTTTGTTAACACTTCTAAAGCAGTATCTTTATGTTATGAGGAAACTCAACTTTAATCATTGTTTTGCCACAAGCTTTGCAAGGTAAGCTGCATAATGGCCACTGGCCAGGGTGTTTTACAGGTAATTTTAGTGGCAAGAAGGAAGGAAATTGGGGGCACTGATCAGGACCCCTTCCCAGACTGGAGCAAAGCATCTGTTCTCCTGATTAAAGCAGTAAGCATGGAGAGGAGCTTTTCTCTGAAAGAAAAAAAGGTATATCTGGAGAATAAAGAAAGCCAGAAAATCATTAAAAGTGTAGAGTTAAAGAAGTCCAGAAAAGATAATCAGAAAATAGAAAGAGGGCCAGAGAGAAAGAGCTGACATACAAGACACTTCCCCTTCCTTACCTCTGCCTTTCTGACCTACCCTCACTGCCTCCTGGTCCTTTTATAACTTCTCAATGGTTTCCATTACAACCAGTTTGACCATTACAATATTTGGCTTAGAGATCTTTAAGTAGACCAAGTAGGACCGTCACTTGGAAAAAAAGAAAAAAAAAAAAAACTCACCATAAGAAGTAGAAAATTATACCATCTGACCAGAAAAATAAAACTATGATACTTGATACTGCAAACAAGCAAATACAAGGTTATACAGTCTGACCTCTGTAGTCTATCAGTCTTGTTTTTTAATTTCTGCCAAACCACACAGAAAAGATCTTCAAGCTCTAAGGAGATAAAAATGCAAAATCTCAGAGTAATTGCTTGGTGGTGGAGCTAGACAACCACAATGATTTTAACAGAAAGTATCAGAGAGCTGTGTCTTTTGACAAAGTAGAATCACAAAACTTTTGAGCTAGAAGGATTCTTAGAGATTGTCTTAGTTTCAGCTACTATAACAAAATACGATAGACTGAGTGGCTTAGAAACAACAGAAATTTATTTCTCACAGTTCTGAGGGATGAACACCCACAACCAGGTTGCAGACTGCTGACTTCTGGATGTATCCTCACATACCAAGGAGAGGAAGCAAACTCCCTGGTGACTTATAAGGGCACTAATCCCATTCATGAGAGCTCCACCCTCATGACCTAATCTAATGCTAGTTACCTCACAAAAGTCTCACCTAGTAATACTAAAACATGGGAAGAGGAGCAAGATTTCAACTTATGAATTTTGAGGGGTACACATTCAGTCCGTAACAGAGAACATTTGGTGAAACAGCTTTCTGGGAGCTGAATACATCAATTCATAGTGACACAATATCAAAACATATTTCAGGTCAATGAAATTAAGAAAGTCATTCCAGCACAGCTACCATAAGTAAAAATTAATCATGAAAGAAACCTTACATAAAAATGGTTGTCTTTGATGGTTTGCTTATCTACCTGGAAAATGTAAGAGAAGAACTCAAAAACTGTTTAACAGATTCAGAAACTGACTTCTTACAAAATAAATACACATAAAAAATCAGCAAATCTTTATTTACCACCAAAAGTCTGATAGAAATACATACACACATACAAATACACAAAGAAAGAGACACACCCACACACACACAGAGAATCTCACTCACAACAATAAAAAATAAAATACAGTGGACTGAATAGAAAGCCAAATGATAAAGCTTCTGATACCCATGGAGAAGGAATAGATCATTAAGTAGTATCAAGAAAATGGGCTAATAAAAAGCTTTACATTTTTTGAAATCTGTACTTCACACTATACAATCAAACAAGTTCTGCAAACCCAAAATTTGAAATTGGAATTATAAAAAGAATTGAAGTACAAATTAATAGCTATATAAACATAGGGTAGAAAAACCCTACAAGATACACAAAGAAAAAGCAAAATGTAACTACAGAAAATGTTAAAACCTGTCACAGAGTAGGGG
The DNA here is from genome assembly GCF_987537825.1 of Furipterus horrens. Classification (NCBI taxonomy): domain Eukaryota; kingdom Metazoa; phylum Chordata; class Mammalia; order Chiroptera; family Furipteridae; genus Furipterus; species Furipterus horrens. The sequence goes on from NW_028327177.1 coordinate 119,015,455, forward strand.
AGAAAGTATAGTCAATTATACCTTAATAAAACTGTAAAATAAAAGAAAAGATAGTAATACCCAATAACAGCAAGCTTTGTAGGTAAAGGGTAAAGTGTTACAACCTTTCTGATGGGCAATCTGGCCATGTGTATCAATCATGGGCATATATTTTGACCCAATAATTCCACTCACAACAATTACTCCTTCATAAATAATAATGCAAATGCACAAAGGGATATTAGTTACCATAATGAAATTGTGGCACTGCTTGTCATAATGATTGAAAGGAATCTAGGTGTCAAAGAATGGAGGACTGCTTACTTATAGTACATTCACGCAATAAAATATTGTGTATTATGGAGCCCCTAAAAATTATGTGAAAGAATAACATTAGTAATATAAAATGTTAAATCAAAAATATATGCAAAAGCATCAAAATGGCAAGAATCCACTTTTAGTTTAAAAAATATAGGTGTATTTACACATACTCATGTTTATCTGTGTATATCTATAATACACATACACAACACACACAGGATAAAGAAATTAAAATTACCCCTAAATTAGTTAAAGAGAAATGAAGGTTGAAAAAGGAAGGCAATTTATCCCAAGCCTTGCTCTACCACACACATCTACCCATCTAAATAATTATTCATACCACAAGACTCTAAGACTTCAAGAAGCCTAGTTTAATGAATGCAGTAAACAAAGATGGGGAGTGGTACCTCCTGCCCATCTCCTCTCAACTCCACCTCCCCCACCCTGCCCCTCGCCCCTGCAAGATTTACCAGAGATCCAGGATCATCAGTCCACTGTCTCACCCCAGGATGGCAAGAGACATAATGTTAGTAACTCCTGTTGGAGTTACCTGCAAGGTAGCTACTGAGACAACTCCAAAGGTACCTATTCTGGGAAATTCTAAACGGATTGATACTGATCCCCACTAATTATCAGAAAACAAAATACATGCCTCTGCAGCCAGGGCCTGTAACTTGGGATCAGTTTACTTGCACTGTTATCACCCCAGTTCCATCAGAAGGAGCACGCCTCTCCCCAAAGTAGTTATATCAGAAGTGGGAGATTACTTCTCACTAATCTAAGTATTTTGAATACTCACTATATAAAAGACCTAATTATTTTGGTTCAACCTTTTCATCTTACTTAGGAATAAGTTTTTAATAACACTGAGATAAAACATTCCTGCTAAACAAAATTGTGACTCGTCTTTCAAAACTAGTACTTGCAGTATGAATCTAACTTTTTCCCAGCCTCTCTCAAGGCAAAATAACACTGAAGAAAACTTTAAAAATTTTGCAAAAGAATGGGTAATTATTTTTGATCATTTATTTTTATAGAATTTCCACAATAGGCATTACTTTTTGTAACAGAAGAAAAAAAGTTTCTCAGGCAGGCTAAACCCATCCTGTAATTACTTGGCCTAAGATACACATCCATAACAGCATTTTCTTTAGGCAGATATACCACAACTAGTCTGTCATAAATTATCACATGAAACTAAGTCTAATCAATTTTAAAAAGTAAATCATTCTGCTAAATGTAGACTTCCTGACCTACAAAAATTTATGAAAATTTGCAATTGTCTATAATGCCTATTTCAAACCTCTTATATCTATTTTGTTTCAAAAAAGTAATACAATAGCCACCTTTCCTAGGCAACTACATTAAGAAAAACAATACGCCCTGGCTTGGTAACTGAGCTGGTTAGGTCATCATCCCGATACTCCAAGATTGCAGGTTCGATCCCCAATCAGGGCACATAGAAGAATCAACCAATGAATGCATAAATAGAACAACAAATCAATGTCTCTCTTTATCTCTCTCTTCCCCCAGCCCCTTCCTCTCTCTTAAAAATCAATAAATTAAAAAAACCACAAATCTGGAATTAACTATTTTCACAGAGTCAGCAACAAATACAGCATGCAGCACAGAACAATGACTGAATGATATTATCTTTAGATATTTTTCATACAAACTAACAGATATCTAATGAGCACTACTGCATGCCAGGACCTATACTAGGTGCTAAAGATACAAAATGCTAACACAGAGATCCTATACTCAATTCGCTGTCTATTTAGTCAAAAAGACATGCACTCTGATTAATATAACTATAAAATACATATACGGACTCCTATCCCCTATAGCCATTCCAAAAATGCCAAGAGCTCTAAAACCTAAATTGATTTCTAAGTTGTCAATAAAATATGGCCTAAATTTACACAGTCTTTTTCAATTCTTCTTAGTGTGAATATGTATAATTTTGCTGGGAAAATTAATGTGAATGATTATGGGGTGATTGCTCCTATGCACAGGAGGTTTCATGATATATAGCATATATGCCATATTAATTTTCTAAATTCCAAAACTTTTCGCTTCTGAAACACATATGCCACCATGGGTTTCAAAGACAGGGTGGCAGACCAGGTCTGGAGAATGCAAAGCTGGATTATTTTAAGAAGCAAAGGAGTCAGTTGAACAATGCATAAAATATATAGTCAGAGAAGCCATCAGAAAAAAAAGGTTATCTTATTCTAGGCTCCAAAACACAACACTTGAACATTTTAAACCAATTCTTTCATACAACCACCAAAGACATCTTTTAGTATTTCTACAGCCTTACTCTGTTTTGAAAGATCTGAGCTGATAAACCATATTTAATAAAAATTCTCCAGGAGGCAGCATAGGTAGACATGGCTGGCCTCCTCAAACAACCACATCAAAATTACAACTAAAATATAGAACCATCAGCTAGAACCATCAGAAATAGAGTTGAGTGGAAATCTGACAACCACGAAATTAAAGAAACCACATCCATCCAGACTGGTAGGAGGGGTGCAGACGCGGAATTGGCTGGTTTCTCACCCACGTGTGGTGGATAAAAATTCGGGAGGAATATATCAGAAGTGAGGGGTCCCAGCCCCACATCAGGACCCCCAGCCCAGGGTTCCAGTGCCAGGAAGATAAGTCTCCACAACTTTTGGCTCCAAAAACCAGCAGGGATGGAGTTGGTAGAACAAACTGCTGGAGCGCCAAGCAGTTCCTTTTAAATATCCCACACAGACTCACCTACTCAGACTCACTCCCTCTGAGCTCCAGAACTGAGGTAGCAGCTTGAAAGGCACTGAAGTGTCTGGTATCAAGGACAACAGAGGTAATGGTCCCTTTTCTGAGCCCTCCTGCCCTCACTGGTGCCATATCTGAGACTCCATCTCTTTGACCTCCCTTGGAGATCCCCAAGAGACTCTGCCCCACACTACTTAGGAGCTCACCCATGCTGCTTTTCCATATGAATAGCTTGTCTTGGCTCATGCTTCACAACTTCCTAAATCCTATCAAACAAGCAACAGCTGGCCTCAGTGAGCCCCAGGCCCGGCACTGCCAGCAGCCAGCTTAGATTCACAGTTTGGCTTTACCTGGGAATCTCCAAGTCCAGTGCAAGTAGCAACCATCTCAGATTGGTTTATAGGTCAGGCAGGATGCCCTGGGAAAAATGCAGGTGGGGGTGGCCTTGGCCTGCACCACCCAGGAAACCTCAGAGCACATCCAGTGGACAGCTACAGACCATGTCTGAGCACCAGCGTCCTGCCCCTGCACAGCTGATCCTCCACAGAGGGCCAAGGTTGGTGGTCAGTGTGCACAGCCAGTCCTTTCAGCTGACTGGCCTGGGTAAATCTCTCCCATTGACAGGCCAAAAGAAACCAAGGCTCAACTGCAAGAGGAGGGTGTACTCAGCCCACTTTGAGTACCCAGCTTGGGTGACAGAGGAGGCTATGCCACTGGACCTTATAGGAAACCTACTACACTAGGCCATACTACCAAGACACGGAGTCAAAAAAGCTTTACCCAATACACAGAAAAAAACACAGGGAGGCTGCCAAATTGAGGAGGCAAAGATAATGGCCTTAATGAAAGAACAGAACAAAACTCCAGAAAAAGAACTAAATGAAACAGAGATAACCAACCTAACAGATGCAGAGTTCAAAACACTGGTGACCAGGATGCTCAGAGAAATGATTGAGTACAGCCATAAAATAAAGGAAGAAGTAAAGGTTATACAAAGTGAAATAAAGAAAAATATACAGGGAACCAACAATGATGGGAAGGAATCTGGGATTCAAATAAACAATTTGGAACAAAAGGAAGAAATAAACATTCACCCAAAACAGGAAGAAGAAACAAGAATTGAAAAAAATGAGGAGAGGATTAGGAACCTCTGGGACAACTTTAAACATACCAACATCTGAATCATAGGGATGCCAGAAGGAGAAAATGAAGAGCAGAAAATTGAAAACTTATTTGAAAAAATAATGAAACAAAACTTCCCTAATCGGCAAATGAAATAGACATACAAGTCCAGGAAGAGCAGAGAGTCCCAAACAAGTCAGACCCAAAGAGGAACACACCAAGACACATCATAATTAAAATGCCAAAGGTTAAAGATAAAGAGAGAATCTTAAAAGCAGCAAGAGAAAAGCAGAGGGTTACCTACAAAGGAATTCTCATAAGATTATCAGCTGCTTTCTCAAAAGAAACTTTGCAGGCAAGAAGGGACTAGCAAGAAGTATTCAAAGTGATGAAAAGCAAGGGCCTACAACCTAGATTACTGTACTCTATCTAGCAAAGCTATCATTTAGAATGGAAGGGCAGATAAAGTGCTTCCCAGACAAGATAAAACTAAAGGAGTTCATCACCAGCAAGTCATTATTACAGGAAATGTTAAAGGAATTTATTTAAGAAAAAGAAGATAAAAAGCATGAACATAAAAACAAATTCACAACTATCAACAACTGAATCTAAAAACAAAAACCAAAAACAAACAAAGCAAACAACCAGAACAGGAACAGAATCATAGGTATGGGGATCATTTGGAGGGTTATCAGCTGGGAGGGGGAAGGGGGAGAAAGAGGGGAAAGGTGCAGGGATCAAGAAGCAAAATTGGTAGGAACAAAATAGGCAGGGGGATGTTAAGAATAGTATAGGAAAGGGTAAAGTCAAAGAACTTACATGCATGACCCACGGACATGAACTAAGGGGGAAGGGATTGAAGGGAAGGAGGGTACCAAGAGGAGGGAGGCAAAGAGAAAAAAATTGAAACAACCGTAACAGCATAATCAATAAAATATACTTAAAATAATAATAATAATAATCCTCCAAAGAGATAAGAGCATTACTATACCAATATTGTATTTTCATCCACAAAGTACAAACTTCCTGTTTTATTAGCCCAGACAGCCTTATACCAAATAAATGTACAATTTCCATTAGGCTCATTCAAATATAATCAGTCTTGATTATGTGGATATAATCAATCACACCACAGATTATCAATAGAACATCCATGGTAGATTAACTATGTGCCAGACACTATCTAATCATTTTATAACTGTGTTATACATGTGTGTATATGTATATATGTATGTATGTATACACACACATGTGTTCTAACTTAATCCTCAAAACAACTTTGTGAGATAGTTACTATCTTCATTTTAAATACAGAAAAGTGTAGTGTGAAGATAAGTAACTGGCCAGCATGACATTATAATAGACATCACAATAACACAGTATAAGATTTGAGAAAACATTACAACAGGGCTTTGTTGTTATACTGACATCCTTCCCAAACTCTCTATTATCTCAGTTAATAGAGAATTAATTTTACTGGAGTCAGCCCCACAGGCCCTCCCCAACCTCAATACCCTCCCTTCCCCATGTCTTTCCCCTCCTATAACTAACCCCAGCTTTAACCTCTCTCATTTCTCAAATTCCAGTACATACTTTATATTACTGCCATTATCTGTCCATGTTAAGAGATGTCTTAGACCAGTTGTACAAGTACCATTCCTCAGACTGGTGCTGATATAAGACAAAGCTTTCTGTGGTCTGAGACTAAAAGGGGGTGAGGGACAAATGATACATTAATATGTTTATAAAACACAAATTATTCAACTTCAAATATCATCCATTATTCTGAGGACGTCCTTCTTTTCAGTGTGAAAAAATGATAGTAACGACCAATGCTTAGTTTTTATATTGTCCTTACTGGCCAAATAAAAAGTTGGTAACCTAGTCGATCCTCCTAAAAAAACTGTTAGGACAACTAACATAGAATAAATCTACTGCATGAGGAGGCAGAGATCTGGCATAGGCAGGAAATAGAGGACTGAAAACTTGCAAGGTCAAACAGAAGCAGATACTACTTTTACATTTAATCGTGACATACAAACTTAACTGGTTCAACCAACAAGTGCAAACAAAAAAATTTTGCAAATTTCAGTATTTTATTCAGAATTACAAACATTGAATTTAAAAAAGGATGACAATTTTGAATTTTAAACTGAAAGAAAAGCTCATAATTCTCAACAACATAAAAGGAGACACAAAAGAACATCATTCATTTATCTTCTAAAAAGGCAGCACAGAGAACGGTTAAAAGCATGGACCCTAGAGTCAGCCAGTCAGAATCCTAGCTGAGTGTTAGCTATGTGAACCTGAGCTTGTGACTTTTACCCTCTCTGTTTCAGTTTCCTTAAAGGTTGTTGTGAGAATTAAATGAGTTAAGATTGGTAAAGCGCTTAGAACAGTGCCTGGCACTTAGTAACTTTCAGAAGTACTATCATAGTCCTGGCTGGTGTGACTCAGTGGATTGAGCACAGGCCCGTGAACCAAAGGGTCATGGGTTTGATTCACAGTCCGGGCACATGCCTGGGTTGAGGGCCAGGTGCCCAGCTGGGGGTGCACAAGAGAATACCACACATTGATGTTTCTCTCCCTTCCCCTCTCTCTAAATAAATTAATTTTTAAAAAGGAAGTCATAAATATTATTTAATAACAAAGAAACAATAGTAAAGTAAGAACAACTATAAAAATTATAGTACTAAAAAGTTGATGTTATACTTCCATAAAGTTGTTTTAAAGTTAAGAACAATACAATCATTTTTATGTACATAAAGTATTTGAGGTTTTGTACACTTTTAAACTTCAATTTATGTTTTTTTTTTATTATTATTATTACATTAGGAAAAAACTCTGAATCCAGTTAGCTTACCCTCAGCAGGAGACCCTTAACTGTTTAAAAGTTTACTTCCAAGGCTCAAAATGGCAATTCTCAACTGAGGCTGCGTTTGAAAGAAAGTGTACACACTCGATACTTCCACCAATTAAAAAAACTCATCCCACTGTGCATTCAGAAAACATGTGTTGCTAAAACCCAACTACCATAGCTGAGCAATTCTTTCAGCTAGAAGGACAGCAAACTCCCATGGAAAATTCGCAGACCAGGTAATAATAGGGACCACACAGCATACACATCTGGTATGTGCACTCTTCCTGGTCGGGGCAGCCGCCCAGTGCTGCTGCTATCCCCTTCCCTGGGACCCGAACTTGGTCTGCTCACTCTGCATAAGGGATCTGTCTAAATGGAAGCCCTCTCAGTTCATCCTGCTATTTGCCCTTTCTCTCTAAGCCACCTCTACATCCAACATAAATTATTAAAAGGCACTTGTTTAGTGCTACATCATTTTACTTATCACACAAGTTATCTATATCCTTGCTACTCAAGGACAGTTCCTTATTCAGCGGCACCTAGAAGCACACCAAGCTGTATCACAGATCTACTGAATCAGAACTGGCATTTTTAAACAAGAGTTCCAAGGGATTCCTATGCACATTAAAGTCTGAAAAGCGATGTTCTATATGACCACTGCAGAGTTGTATCATTTTAAAATGCTCAATTTTCCATTTAAATTCAGACATATGCTGTGAAAATTAGCAAGATGTGGAATCAGAAAACCTCATTATGAGAAATAATCAACATATAATTTAATTTCTTTACCACTGATATCAGAAATGTTCAAAAGATTTATACTATTTTCAACAATGCCTAGTTAATGATTCCTGCTTTGCGTCACTATTTTGTGTAACAGCACAAAACTAATAATGTGTAATTGTATTGAGACTATTTTGTTGTCCAAAGAGTATAAAAGAATGACTGGGTCTAGAAATTTCAGCGCAATCCGGTCTGCATGCTTAAATTTCGGGATTCAGTCCAATTTAAAATTGACATGTGAAACTTTTTCCTCAAAGTCATTCAGAAAAAAAAAAAAAATCCTTAAGGATGTAAACTTTAGGCATACATCATATTTCTGGAACTAAAACTGTTTAATACTGGTATTGAAAAAGTCATTTGTAGAACCAGAAATTGTTTTTAGAGGTTTGTGTTCCTTTTTCCTGGAAAAGGGGGGGGGGGTAACTTTCACCCTCAGCGAAGTTATTCTCGTATCCAGAAAGGCCTCTCAACTAGCACGTTTCTTACAGATAAATAACCTTAAGTCGGACTAAAACAAGGTCAGGTTGGTTGCCTCAAAGATGAAAGACTTCTATCTCTTTTAAAAGCTGCATTTTAAAAGATTGGGATTGCAGGCTGGTTTCGCTTCCGGCTTGCGAAGGAAGCGTGCTACCCAGCGCTGAAATGAACTGGGAAATTTACCAAGTAGGAAGTTGAGCCTTAGTCCAGCCACCATGCTCTGCCCTCTGGCTGCAGCTGGTCTTGCATGCAGCCTAGACCCCAATCTCCCGAAGGGAGGTAAGGCAGGCAGGCAGACTTGGGGAGGCTGTCTCCACACCCTCCCGCCCTAGACCTGGGGAGCCTCCCTCCCGCCACCCCACCCCCACGCCGACCCGGGAAGCGCACACGCGCAGGGCTGTGCGACTACCCAGCAGCGGCAGCGGCGGCGGCAGCAGCGGCGGCAGCACCCGCACCCTCAGGCCTTCCCTTGAGGCGGCGGCAGCTGCAGCAGCGAGGAGGGGGACGCGGGACTCGGGGCTCCTCGTAAGAGGCTGAGGGGAAAGCCGGGGAGGGAGCCACTGCATGTGGGGGGATGCACTGGAGGAAGCCAGAGGCGCTCAGAGGGCTCAGCTCTTTTATGATCATCATCATCATCATCATTATTTTATTTTACCTGTGGCGCAGAAGGGCTCCCCAGCTCCTACTCCCTGAATCCTCCTCCCTCCTCTTTCTCTCTTTCAGAGATCTCTCTCTCTCCCTCAGTCTCTGCCGGGCGCTCGTGGAACCCGCTGGCCCGACCAGAAAGAGAACAGAGCGGGAGGGGTAGGAGCGGCGGTGACCAGCGACCACGTGACCACGCTCGCGCCGTAACGGCAGCCGCCTCCTGCAGCGCGCCCTCCTCGCGCTCCACCTCTAATAACCCCGGGCTTGCGGGTCCAGGACGCTCGTGCGCAGGCGCCCGCCTGGGCCTGGAGACTACGCGAGCGCACGACGTGCTTCCTCTCGGGGCCAAGTCTGGGGCCCCGCGGGTCTCGAGGTGGGGAGTGAGCCGGCCGGCTGAGAGAGCGCATGCGCAGGGGGCTTTTTAAATTTTTTCCTCGCTCAATCCCGCTCCACCACCCCACCATCACCAACGCGCAGGTGGAGTCTGGAACAGGGACCTAACCACCCACACTCACCACCACCTTTCCAGGGCGCGAGTGAGAGGAAGGGGAGATGTCAGCGCACAGAACTCTCCCAGCCTAAGAAATTGCATTTCCTTGTAGTATGCAAATAGTCTTCATTCGTTTTCTATGGCTGAGTAGACTCCTACTTATGCTTCAAGACCCAGCTTGTCTGTCACTTCCTCTGAAATGTACCCTACTCTGTTTTGAGGGGGTGTTAGCATTTTGTACTGACCTATAATATAACCCACAGAGAAAAAATGTTATTTTTTACAAACCTACAACACTAGGCTGGGATTTTATCTTTTCCACCGAACCTAGGACAGTGTCTACAGCCTTGTGGTGTGTCAACACTAAGTTCTGATGACTGACTATGAATGCCGGCAATATCTAAGTCCTGTGTCTTGTTGCCCTCTGCTTCTACTTCATCGTGATTTAAGATTCCTTTCAGCCTAGGCACAGGTGGAATGCCAGTGTTTGTTTCCCCAATAGGAAAGCCTTTGAATGGCAATGCTAATTAGAGTAGTAAATGCTTCGCCTAGTAAAAAAGATTTATGAATCTTTTATTAGCCTTTCACCAAGAGCTCCAAAGGGAAGTGACACTGTGCGTCCAGCAAAAGGAAACCAAGGGAGAGAAAGTTAAAATTTCAAAAGGGTAGCTAGGTTCAGAGGGGGACCCTGTGTGGAGTCCACCTTTGCCTTTCACATAGAGATTTCTTTTTTGATGTAGAACCTGGACAGGTGAAGTTGGTGCTTCTGGCCAGATTTAATCAGGGCAAATAATTAAAATGTAAACACTTACTAACTGGCAGTTCTGGCTAGACCAGTCACCATTACTGTTAAACTGGCGAATACTGACATGTTCAAGAAACAGAACAACAAAATCCCAGAAATTGTTGGGATAAATGTTGATCAATAAACAGTATTAACAAGGGCTTCTGAGAAACTAGGAAACTCATGTTGAGAAGGAAAAACTTTCTACCTTTTTAGGTTCTTTGCCCCATCTTATAATCAAATTAACATAACATTAACCAGAGGAATACAAATTTAGTTATATACATGCTAGGTCCCCAAAGAATATGAGACCCAAGGGCAAGTGGGGCAGTTGAGCCTTACACAGGAAGTCTTCACTTAACATTGTTCATAGGTTCTGCCACTTTCAGTGAAACAACTATAACAAAATCAATTTTACCATAGGCTAATTGATACAAACAAGTTCCTAGGGCACTTCCTCAACATTACAATGAAACGACATTGAAAGAAATGACATTATTCAAGGACCTGCTGTACTGAGCTAAGAAATGGGATAGGGAACAGGGCTTAAATGAGGGAAAAGGTAATTCACAGGAAAGTGAAAGGAGTAAAAAGAGCAGATGTTTGATAATTAAATGTTTGCCCTGCCATACAGATATGTCATTCAGCTAAAAAGTCTGGTAATAGCTCTCTTTTCTGGGGCGCAGGGACTATATAAATTCTTTTAGTAATTTAGTGACAGGTAAAAGTTTTTCTTGAACCTTTTGGAACTTGATTGCCTTCCAATAGTCCACATTGCCCAAGTGGGCTATTGAAGTGTGCCCCTTCAGCCACAATCCTCAAAACTCCCATCTTCCTTGTCTGCAATATCGATGGACACTTGACCGTGCTCACCAATGTATACACCCACAGAGTGATCCTACCAAGTAGTTTGTTACTATCTAGTTTATGTAAGTAACTTCCTATTTTAAATATCCAGTCCAAGGTTCAGACCATGAGAATGTAATTTTGGTGGCTCATAATGAGCCTTACCTTCCCAGTGTTCACACCCTTGTGTAATCCTATCCCCTTGCATCTGGGCTGGACTTGTCACCTGCTTTAAAATATAGAATATGGCAAAAATGACCATGCCAGTTTAGGCCTAGGCCTTAAGAAGGCTTTGTAGTGAGTGACCACGTTGAACTTTACCACAACTGTAGTCATGGAAAACAAGTGATTAGGAAATCCCCCTAGCTGTCTGTGTTCTGGGAAATGGCTTAAACAAAGCAAAACAAAAGAAAAACACCCTTCTCCATATGACTTAGATGAGATTCACTATCCACTCTTATAAGACTGGAAGATGGCTCCTTGATTACCTGTAACAAAGCCAAACACGGATAAACCTGTTCACAAGCTCAGACAAAAATCCTTCCATTTCCTGTTTGTCTCATGAATGATTAGCTGAGATAGAACTCTTTGTCCCCTTGAAACCAGCTAGACTCAGAGAGAAACATTTCCTGACTGACTGAGACTTCCCCTGATTACAAAATAATCCCAGCTGCTGTCAGTCCACCTATAACTTGTCTACTCCTCCCTATAAAAACATAAAGCACCACTACCCTGCCAAGGCACTCAGATCTTCATCTTCAAATCTGGGTCCTCTCCCTATTTCAGTAGCAGAAATAAAATCTATTTCTTTGCTTGTGTGGTGTTTGTCTTTGACAGTCACTTCTCTTTTTGCCCTTTGGGGGAAGCACCACTGAGGCTGAACAGAGGAAAATGGAGGCCCCCAGCTCATAGCCCAGCTGTGCTCTGGTTGGACACAAGCCACAGACGTGAGGCCATCGTAGAAGTGGATTCTCCAACCCCGGTCAAGTTGCCTCAGATGGCACCATATGGAGCACATACAGAGCTTTTCTCCACCAAACCCAAACTGCAGAATTGTGGGCAAATGAAATTTCTTGTTGTGTTAAGCCACTGGGTTTGGTGGTGGTTTGTTAGGTAGCAAAAATAACCAGAATAGACCTGTATATCCAGCTGTACCAGAGAAGTGCCCCAAGTGGTCCCACTGGCACCTCAAACTCAACCTGCTTAAATTGAGTTTTTCAAATTCTCCCCAGATCTCCCCCCTTTCCTGTGCTCTTATCTCTACTGGTGGTGCATTATCTTCCCCTCCCACCCTGAGCCCCAAGCAGAAAACCCAAGAGCTTTCCCTTGACAACTCCTTATCCTGCAACATTCAGGCCCCAAGTAATAGGACTGATTCTCCAGTCCCCCTAACATCTTCTCACTTCCCATTATTATCATCTCTCTCCTGAACGACTGAAACTTAGTCATTTTCTTCCACGTGGCAGAAAAAGAGTCACAGATGCACCCAGATTACCTTAAGAGGTTTGTTGGCAGGCAGGAAGTGAGCAGGCATGGGAAAGCACACCACTCATCTCCAATCACCCGCACCCTGGTGGTTTCAAGACTGGAAGGCCCAGCTAGGGAGAGCCATAGCAATGACCCTATCCTTTAGGCTACAAGTTTAGCTCTAGGGATAAAGCTCTTCTCTGGCTTCTCCCATCCTTAGTCTTCAAGAAAGAGCATGAGGAGTCTGCTAGTCCCCAGGCAGCACAGAGCATATTGACAGGGCTGAGAGTGGCCTGCAATCTAATCTAGGAAAAAGAAACTTAAGCAATAACGCTGATGATTAATAACTCCTGAAAATATAAACATTGTACAAAATTCATTTTGAGTTATGCTATGCAGAATACAATTCATATTTTTTAAGCTAGAAAAATTGAATTTGAACCAACATCAGCATTCTTAGAAAAAACAATTGAGATACTTAATTTTGCAGGTACTTGTGTGCTAGTTGTTTTTCTGCTTTAGCATCTGTGTGCATGCTCTGTCTTAGGGCATGGAGAAAGGGAAACTCAAAAAACAAAGAAAGCAGATATTCTATAGGAAAGAGCTCTCTCCTCGCCCTCTGCCTATTGGGGACCCAACCTGGATTCACTCTGGCCAGCTAAGATCTACATCCCGTGTACTGGCTCTTCTCTCCTCCATTCCACGCAGCTTGCCTGGGTAAACAGACCACCATCAGATCCCAAAATTGCCATAGTGGCCTAGACTAACATTATGACATGGGGGACATCTGTAGTCTGGCATTGAGATGGGTATGGTAGGTGTGGGCTGTGTGTGAAACTAACGTTTGAAATCATCTTCTCCTTTGCTACCTTTCATGTTCACATATGGAAATACCCTGCTCAGATCTCCTGCTGCAGGGAGCATAGCCGAATTTCAGTCTTAGTGGCCGCGTGCTGGGTCCACCATTGTACTTCTGCTGAAGCCACATTTCTAATGGGCAGTTCCCAGTCAAAAACTGAGTGGAGCGTAAGTATTAGTGCCGGCTCATTATCAGGAAACGCAGGTTTGCTCTAACAGGTGGCTTTGGCTGGAGGATCCCCCATGGGCCTGTTCAAGCTTTCTGAGAACCGGTTATAGTCCTGGGATCTTCCTAGCCAATCTTCCTTACTTTCCCCTTAGCTTTTACAGGTGTCAGACCTGCATCATCGCCTGAAGTTCCTCCCACCCTGTTCCTCCTTACTTCCTTTTATCCTTCACTGGTATTCTCTCATTAAAACTTTTGTACATCCAGTCTCATCTTGGTATCTGCTTCTCTGGGAACCTGAACTAAAATACACTCCATTCTACAACTTCCTCTGGTCCACCCTCAGACTAGAGCTACATGTCACAGTTTTAAGTAATATCAAAAAAACCCAGTTAATTCTTTTGCATTTTGGGTTTTGAAGAACTTTTCATCTTTCAGAGCCATCCATTAAAATGGAGCAAACCCCAGGTAAAGATAACAATCTAAAACCTTCCATTGTTAAGAAAATAAGGAAGATTGTTTACCAGTTATTCTGAATATGAAGATAATTCTGATTGTAAAAGATTGTGAGGCTAAAAATAAAAATTACTAAAAGTGTTGTAGGATAACAAGGGTACACCTTGCCCATTTTGTGTTGCTACAGAAGATACTTTGGGTGTTGTCTAGCTCATAAGAGCTATCTGCCACTGACACTCCATCGCCTTTCCCTTCTCCGCACCCCAAACGCCCATCAAGAACCTGAAACAAACAGGACCAACCAGCCTCTGTTTCTGAGAGAACTGAGAATGGGGATTAAAAGGGAGCTGGTTAGTCTTTCTGCATGACTTGAACTTTAACAACTCAATGCAGTAGGTTGTTTTATTAGTCGAGGTCTGATCAGGAGACTAGAAACCAACCACTTCAATTATTTATAACAGGAAATCTAATACAGGGAATGAGTACACAGATGATGGACGAGCTGAGAGCCCAAATGATGGGAAGGTGACCCAGAGATTAGCAACAGCAGGAGGGAACTGTGCTACCCCTGAGCCAAAGAGACACAAAGAAGAGATCATGTTCCTGGGGCCAGGATCCTCTGCTGGACCCTCATCACGGTGGTACAGAGTCTGAGAAGTTGCATGCAGAAAGAAATTCTTAAGGCAGCTTTCCTCAGACAGCACTTGCAAGGTCTCCTCCGCCCCACCGGCAGCCACAAGGAATAGGACAGAATCAGTCTCCTGAAGAAGGGTTGTGGCTCTTTGTCAGGTAGGGAAAGTGATGCTTGGCAGATAGAACAGTACATGTTCACTGCATTCCTTCCATTACTTACTCAGCCCATGATATAAAGTAGCTACCCATTTACTAACCCTGCAATTAAACAGTAGGTATTATTAGCAAGTATGAACTAATTAATCAGTGATATTAAGCTATAGTGATAGATATCAGGCTTGAAAGTCATTTCAACTCTCATGCAAGTCATGGAAAAACAAGAATATTATTTTACAGAGAGCATACCAAGGGGGAAAAAAGATGAAACCAGAAATTACATGTGGTGTCTGCATAGTTATGTGTGGTACACTGCGAGCTCTCTTCCCTTCTAAATTCATTTTTCTCTTCTTTCACTGGAATTGAATTTTAACCAGGCATATCGCCATCTTTCTGGAGACTACATTTCCCACTATGCCTTGTGGCTGGATATGGCCATGTGACTTTGTTTTCATCTCTGGAGTATGAGAGGGTGCAACGTGTACATTTTCCACATTGCTTAATTAAAAGAAAGTTTCTGGCACTATAATGCCTTTTCTCTGTCCCTGCCACCTGGATACAGACATGGTGGTGACCCCACTTCCAGCAGAGCTTTCAGAGACACGAGGTAGAAGGAAACTGCGTCCCTGACTTGCTTCATGAAGAGCTACCTTCCCAGCCTTGGCTTTCCCAATACATCTTTAAATTAGAGAGAAATAAACCTCTACCTTGTATAAGCCACTGAATTTTTAAATCATTTTTAAAAATCTGCATATCCTATACCCTACCTGACACAATTTATAAAGTATTATATTGTTAACTAAGTTATGTGGAGAATCTCACGAAAGACTGTCTAAATCAGTTTTTAAAACACAAATAGATAAATCTACTTTGCCCTTAGAGAAAATCATGTCAACATTTATGGTTATATGAGGAACATCAAATACTTTCATATTACAAGGCCCATTCCTGCACCATTATGCTCTTCATTATCAGTAGGGCACCAATGCTTGAAGTTGCCCATAAAGATCTTGGAGCAGTCAGAGACAGTATGAGACAGATAGAATAGAGGTTCAGTGCATAGAGCTGGGAGTAGAATTGCCCAAGTTTCCCTTACTTACTTGTTAACGACGTATTCTCAAGCAAGTTACTTACATTGCTTAACCTCTGTGGCTTCAGTTCCATATGTGAGATAGGGTTTAATAGTCTCTAACGTATCAGGTGATTGTAAGCATTAACTGAGACAATCCACCATTAAGTAAGTTATTTAGCACCTGGTAACCATTGAATTAAAAAACAGATATTTTTATATTATATTATTTTACATCTTGGAGTCTTGATCAGTAAAGTACATCTTCGGTCAGTAGGAAGGACAAATTTTTCTAGACATAACAATAGTGATTGGGATTCACTTTTGGCACACACAAAATAGCACATTCTGTACTTTACTTTGGAAATCAAAAAGACTAAGGTATTGTTTTTGCCCTGACCAATATGGCATAGTTGGTTGGGTGTTGTCTGGCAAAGTGAAGGATTGCCAGTACAAATTTCTGATCAGGGCACATGCAAGTTTGGTCGTAGGTCGGGGCATATATGAGAGGTAACTGATCAGTGTTTCTCTCCCTCTTTTTCTCCCTCCCTTCCCCTCTCTCTAAAAATGAGTAAACAAAATCTTTATTATTAAAATAATCTTATTATTAAAGAATATGCTTTTAAAAAGGCAAAGGTATTTTTGTTGTACCGTTTGAACATATATGATATACTACCCACTAATATGCCTAAATGGCATAACAGTACAAGTAATGTCTTAACTTTGTTATTCTGAAAGTAGCATATTTCAAATCATTATCCAACAAGGAGAAAGAACTTATTGGAGGAAAATAATCAGTTTTGATTTTCCACGGTTTCGTAAAAGGACAATGGAATCATGATCACAATTATGTAAAGCCATTTCTTTGAAGCTTTTGTTCCTGTGATAGCAATTAGTTTCATTGGATTACTTATTCTTGGTCAGGAATGTACGTACAGATGGTTCCTTAGTAAACACCTTTCTACAGTGATTTCATAGTGTCGGTATGCCATATGAGCCCCTTCCATTTTTCCAAATGTAGTCTTAAAATGAGCCAAGAAAAGGGTAAATAAGCAACACAGTTTATATCATTCGGTTACTATCCCTGTTATTATGTTAGTCCCATTGTGTTATGACCAGCTGCTTGAATGACTGACATTCCCTAGACTGTGAGCTCCTCAAGGGCAAGCAGTATGTTGTGTTCATCTCTGCATCAGCAGTGTTTTAAGAACTGCTTAGCATCTGGTAGGTATCTGATAAATGTTTGATATGAATAAAAGTAAATATGTATCATATTATGAAAATCATCAACTTGCTACATGGTTGAACAGTGTGTTCTGGATCGATTGCAATGTAACAAATTACCACAGGTGAAGCTCTTTAAAACAACATACATTTATAATCTCACAGTTTCTGCAGGTTCAGAGTCTGTGCAAAGCTTACCTAGGTTCTTGCCTTCAGGATCTCTCACCTATTTGCAGTCAAGGTATTAGCTGAGGCTGTAGCTCTCGGCTTGATTGGTTTATATGGTTCCTGCCACAAATCAGTTCCTCACCAGTTGCAGGATTGAGGGCTTCAGTTTCTTGCTGGCTGTCAGCTGGAGGCTGCCTCCCATTTCTTGCCAAGTGGGCCTCTCCACAGGGCAGCCCACCACACAGCAGCTTGCTTCATCAAAACCAGCAAGAGAGAGGCTGGGTAGTTCATTTGGTTTTGGTTGTAGGTTCCATCCCCAGTCAGGGCATATACAAGAATCAACAAATAAAGTGGAAAAGTGAAACAACAAATTAATCTCTCTCTCTCTCTCTCTCTCTCTCTCTCTCTCTCTCTCTCTCTCTCTCTCTCTCTCTTCTCTCTCTCTCAAAATCAATAATAAAAATTAAAAAAAAAAAAAAAGAAACCAGCAAGAGAGAGTTTCCTAGCAAGACAAATGTAATAATCTTAAATAACATCATCATGGAAATGACATCTTGTCACCTTTACAATATACTGTGTGTTAGAAGCAAGTCACAGGTCCTTTTCATACTTAAGGGGAAAGTATTACATGTGGCATGGGTACCAGGAGGCAGGGACAATTGGTGGCAATCCTAGAGTCTGTTCATCCCAAGCAAGGCCTTGGTATAAGTAAGATATTAGTACTTGGTCCACTCAAGAATCTTGGTTAAGGTTACATGCTAATTTATGAGAATGTCCAGATGCTTGCTAAAATGTGTTAATGCTCCAAACACATGATGTAAGAGGAAGTGTCTTTCACAGAAGTCCTTACATTTTGAATGGATGAGTCATAACTCATGAATCAAAAATAGTTGAACTTTCAGAGGAGGTAAGATGGCGGAGGAGTGAGGAGAGGTTGCGGTTTTAGGCTCCGGAGACCCGTCTACAGTTTGGTCTAATTGCAGACAGAACATCTCAGTGAGCAGCTGGACATTGGCGGGAGTTGAGCCAAGGCACTGCTGGATTAGAGAAAATCCACCTGGGAACAACCTGTTTAGTGAGGATAGCGGAGAAAAAGGGGACGAAACGGGATTCCTGACTGGGGCGGCTGCCCGAGCTGTGGCGGGAAGCACACAAAGGATTTTTGGCGACCACAGGCTACCCCAGAGAGGAGTCAGGCGGAGAGCGGATCTCTGCCCGCTGGCAGAGACGGGACTCGACCAAGTGGCATTGGCGCTGAAGGACAGGAGACAGCGTGCTACCGGGCAAGTGAGAACATAATTCTCCTTTATATTTTTCTCTAGTGGATGGTGGAGACGGGAGGAAAGTTTGGGTGGGGTAGGCCGTTCTGGAGGAGCCCAGGCGCAGGGGCGCGCTAATCCACTCCTCAACCCTACCATTGGGTCGCGGGGGCGCACATAGGGAAGTGCTCTCATTCACTGGCCCAGGTGCGCGGGGCCGTGAGTCCAGGCGTCCCTCGGACATTCCCCAACGGACATAAGATCAGTGCCCCAACGGGCACAGGGAGGGCCCACTGAACACGCAGAGGACTGTGCACAGACACCCCTAGACAGCTCCCGTGGGCGTAGGGCCCCAGGCCGGAAAGCAGACCACTAGCGCAGGCTCTGTTTGTGCCCACCCAGACGGGTGAGGGAACGGGGCGGCTGCAGCACGGGAACAGCGGGAGGCGGCGACCCACGGACGCTCGATTCCACTGAGCGCAAGTGTCCCTGGCCCTGCCCTAAGAGGCGAGAGACCAACTCCCGGAGCTCGGCTCAGCGGGACTGAGGGCACGGGGCAGCGTGCGAGCGTGAAAGCACCTCAGCCCGGGGTCAGTGGGAGCTCTCTGGCCGCCTGTGCGGGCAGGGTCACCTTGGCGCAAACGGGGAACCGCCGCGGCCCAGCGAAAGAAGGAGCCAATCCCGGGGAAAGCGCTCGGGCCGTCCGCGCGGGCAGGGTCACCTCGGCGCGAACGGGGAACTGCCGCGCCCCAGCGAAAGAAGGAGCCAATCCCGGGGAAAGCGCTCGGGCCGTCCGCGCGGGCAGGGTCACCTCGGCGCGAACGGGGAACTGCCGCGCCCCAGCGAAAGAAGGAGCCAATCCCGGGGAAAGCGCTCGGGCCGCCCGCGCCGACAGAGACACCTTGGCACGAACGGGGAACCACCGCGGCCCGGCAGCAGTGGGTTCCAACCGCGGGGCAAACTCTCGGGCCGTCAGAGCGCGCAGGGGCTTACGCGCAAGGGCACCTCAACTGGCTACAGCGGGCAGCAAGGTAGCGCGCCGCGCCGGCAATCGCGGGCACGCACCATAGCGGCAACCGGGTGCGCACACCAGTCTGGCAAAAGAACAAGAACCTCTGACCTGCCACACTAGACCAGCTGCGGACCCAGAAAAAGAAGGCAACACACCAAGGCTAAAACGGAGTAAAAACATCGTTTTTTTTTTCTCCAAATTTTTTCTCCCAAATTTTTTCTCCCTTGTTCTTTCTTTCTTCTTAATAATTTCTTTTCTTTCCTTCTTTCTTTATTCTTTTCCTGGGGTTTTTTTTGGGGGGGGTTTTGGGGGGTATATATATATATATATTTTTTTTTTTTTGGTTCAATTTTTTTTTCTCTCTCTTTTTTCTTTCTTCTGTATTCTTTCTTTTCTATCTTTCTTTGTTCCTTTCTTGCTAACCTTTTGGGGTTTTTTAGGGGGGTTGTGGTAAATTTTTTATTTTCTTCTCTTTCTCTCTTTCTTCTTTTCTTTCTCCTATTTTCTTGGGGATTTTTTGGGGGAGTGTTTTTCCTCCACCTCTTCCAATAATAACAAACTTTATCTCTAACGTGTTGCATATAACCTCTCCTTCTCATCCTTTCTCTTTAATAGTGGTTTATTCGTTTGTGTGTCTAGCTTAGCCCCCCTATTACTTTAAATAATACAATATAATTACTATATAAACCCAAATACAATACAATCCCACTTTCTTACTATACTAAGTATTTTTCTATCCTTTTCTTCTATTTTTCTTAACATACAATGTAAATATTACTAACTGGCTTGCACAGTCTCAACTATTATTAATCTATCAACCCCTCTATCAAAAATTATATTTTTCCTCCCCCAAAACAACTCGTATCTATTCTTCTTATAGTATAAAAGCTCAAATCTCTTTACATTTATATTAATACGGGCTAGTTGGCTAACGATAGCAGGATAGAGTGGGGGATACTTTCTGAGGGTGTGGGTCTCCTGCCTGGGCTGTGTGTTTATGTCTTTAACAGCATATCCACAAAAGAACTCAAGACAAAGCAGACAGAGTGACTCTCAACCAAGTAGCCAGAAGGAAGATCCTATCAAAGAACATCTGAAATATAACCGAACAGCATAAACAAACGACATAAAGGGTAACTTAAGACCATCAGGCTCAGGATATCAAAGAGACTGCACCACTGAAACTCCCAGACCTTCGATAAAGAATATTACACCACAAAGGAGGGAAGTCAAAGCAGACTACCCCCCCAATAAATAAATAGATAAATAAATAAATAAATAAATAAAAACAAAAAGAATCCAACATGGTAAGACGCAAAAATAACCCCTCAATGAAAAGAAAAGAGGAATCCTCAGAAAGAGAGATAGACGAAATAGACATAGCCCAAATGTCAGACATGGAATTCAAAACAATGGTGGTAAAGAAGCTCAATATACTCGACATCCTTAAAATCAACTATGACAACCTTCAAGGAAGTTACCAGCAGCTCCAAGAAAATTACAGGGAACTGGCAGAGAACTACACCAGCATAAAAAAAGACATAGAAATCGTTAACAAGAACCAGGAAGAACTTAAGAATACAATCTCTGAACTGAAAAACACAGTAGAATCAGTCAAAAGCAGACTAAACGAAGCAGAAGATCGGATTAGTGAGTTAGAAGATAATGTAGAGAAAAACTCCCAGACAATACAGCAAAATGAAAAACGATTGAAAAAATATGAACAAGATGTAAGGGAATTACAGGATAGCATTAGGAAAAATAATTTAAGGATCATCGGAATACGAGAGGAAGAAGAAAAGGAACATGGAATTGAAAATCTGATAGGAGAAATAGTGACAGAAAATTTTCCGAACCTGATGAGAGGAAAAGCTATGCAAGTCCAAGAAGCACTGAGAGTTCCAATCAAGAGGAACCCCCAAAAACCCACTCCAAGGCACATCATAGTTAAAATGGCAACATTCCAAGACAAAGAGAGAATCCTAAAAGCAGCAAGAGAAAAGCAGCAAATAACATACAAGGGAGCTCCGATAAGGCTATCAACTGATTTCTCAACAGAAACATTACAAGCCAGAAGGGAATGGTCAAAAATATTTCAAGCAATGAAAAACAAAGGCCTACAACCAAGAATACTCTACCCAGCAAGGCTCTCATTCAAAATAGAAGGTGAAATAAGGAGTTTCTCAGACAAAGGAAGACTGAAAGAATACATCTCCACCAAACCAGCATTGCAAGAGATGCTAAAGGGACTGTTCTAGGAAAAAACAAGAGAGGAGAGGAACAGAGGTACAAAGGGAAATGAATAAATACACGTCAATAATAACCTTAAATGTAAATGGATTAAATGCTCCAATTAAAAGACATAGGGTAACGGAATGGATAAGAAAACAGGACCCACATATTTGCTGTCTACAAGAAACACACCTCAAAACAAAAGATTTACACAGACTGAAAGTAAAGGGATATAAAAAAATATTCCAAGCAAACGGACCGGAAAAAAAAGCCGGGGTAGCAGTTCTCATATCAGACAAAATGGATTTCAAAGCAAGGACAATAAAAAGAGACAAAGAAGGACATTTCATAATACTTAAAGGAACAATCCATCAAGAAGATATGACTTTGATAAACATATATGCACCCAACATAGGAGCACCCAAATACATAAAGCAAATACTAGAAGACCACAAAAAGGATATCAACAACAACACACTCATAGTAGGGGACTTCAACACTCCATTATCAACAATAGACAGATCATCAAAGCAAAGAAACACCAAGGATATACAGGCATTGAACAACACACTAAACCACATGGATCTAACTGATATATATAGAACTTTTCACCCCAAAGAAGCAAAATATACATTCTTTTCAAGTGCACATGGGACATTTTCAAAGATAGACCACATGATAGGTCACAAAACAAGCCTCAACAAATTCAAGAAAATTGAAATCATATCAAGCATCTTTTCAGATCACAATGCCTTGAAACTAGAAATCAACCTCAGAGGAAAAAATCAAAGACACCCAAACTCATGGAGATTGAATAACATGCTATTAAATAATGAATGGGCTAACAATGACATCAAAGAAGCAATCAAGAAATTTCTAGAAACTAATGATAATGAGCACACAACAACCCAAAACCTGTGGGACACAGCAAAAGCAGTCCTGAGAGGGAAGTTTATAGCAATACAGGCATATCTGAAAAGGCTAGAAGAATCTCAAATAAAAAACCTAACCACAATGCTACAAGAACTAGAACAACAACAACAAACAAAGCCTAGGGCAAGAAGAAGGAATGAAATCATCAAGATCAGAGCAGAACTAAATGACATAGAGACTAAACAAACAATCCAAAAGATCAACGAAACTAGGAGCTGGTTCTTCGAAAAAATCAACAAAATCGACAAGCCTCTAGCCAGTCTAATCAAGAAAAAAAGAGAGAAGACACAAATAAACAAAATCAGAAATGAAAGAGGAGAAATCACGACTGATACCTCAGAAATACAAATGATAGTTAGAAATTACTTCAGACAACTGTATGACAAGAAATTTGACAATCTAGAAGAAATGGACAAATTTCTAGAAACATACAACCTTCCAAAACTGAATCAAGAAGAAGTGGAAAGTCTCAACAGACCAATAACAAAGAAGGAAATTGAAACAGTAATCCAAAATCTCCCGGCACACAAAAGCCCTGGACCGGATGGCTTCACAGGCGAATTCTACAAAACATTCAGGGAAGAACTAACTCCTATCCTCCTCAAACTGTTCCAAAAAATCCAAGAAGAAGGGAAAATCCCAAACTCTTTCTATGAAGCCAGTATTATCCTAATCCCCAAACCAGGTCAAGACACAACAAAGAAAGAAAACTACAGGCCAATATCACTGATGAACATCGATGCTAAAATCCTCAATAAAATATTGGCAAACAGGATCCAGCAACACATCAAAAAGATCATACATCATGATCAAGTGGGCTTCATTCCAGGGATGCAAGGATGGTTTAATATTCGCAAATCAATAAATATAATACATCACCTAAACAGAATGAAAGACAAAAATCACATGATCATATCAATAGATGCAGAAAAAGCATTTGATAAAGTTCAACACCCATTTATGATGAAAACACTCAGCAAAATGGGAATAAAGGGAGCATATCTTAACATAATTAAGGCTATATATGAGAAGCCTGAGGCCAACATCATACTCAATGGACAAAAACTGAAAGCATTCCCCCTGAACTCAGGAACGAGACAAGGTTGTCCACTCTCTCCACTCCTTTTCAACATAGTGTTGGAAGTCCTAGCCACAGCAATCAGACAAGAAAAAGAAATAAAAGGAATCCAAATTGGGAAAGAGGAAGTGAAACTTTCATTATATGCAGATGATATGATAGTATACCTAGAAAATCCTATAAACTCCACTAAAAGACTACTCAATATAATAAGTGAATTTGGCAAAATCGCAGGGTACAAAATAAATATACAGAAATCCAAGGCATTTCTGTACACCAACAATAAAATAGCAGAGACAGAGACAAAAAAGAAAATACCATTTACTATAGCAACAAGAAAAATAAAGTACCTAGGAGTAAACTTAACCAAAGAGATAAAAGACCTGTACTCTGAAAATTACATAACATTGAAGAAAGAAATTAAGGAAGAAACAAATAAATGGAAGCAAATACCATGTTCTTGGATGGGAAGAATCAACATCATCAAAATGGCCATACTACCCAAAGCAATTTACAAATTCAATGCAATCCCTATTAAAATACCAATGACATATTTCACAGACCTAGAACAAATACTCCATAAATTCATATGGAACCAAAAAAGACCCCGAATAGCAAAAGCAATCTTGAGACAGAAGAACACAGCAGGAGGAATCACAACACCAGATATCAAACAATACTACAAAGCCACTGTAATCAAAACAGTATGGTACTGGCATAAGAACAGACATATAGATCAGTGGAACAGAATAGAGAGTCCAGAAATAAACCCAGGCCTCTATGGTCAACTAATCTTTGATAAAGGAGGAAGGAACATAAAATGGAGTGAGAAGAGCCTCTTTAACAAATGGTGCTGGGAGAACTGGATAGGGACCTGCAAAAAAATGAAACTAGACCACCAACTTACACCACACACGAGAATAAACTCAAGATGGATCAAAGACTTAAATGTAAGCCGTGACACCATAAAAGTCCTAGAGGAAAACATAGGCAAGAAAATATCAGATATCTCACGTAACAATCTCTTCACGGATACATCTCCTAAAGCAAGAGAAATAAAGGAAAAAATAAATAAATGGGATTACATCAAACTGAAGAGTTTCTGCTCAGCAAAAGAAAACAACAGCAAATTGAAAAGGAAACCAACCATATGGGAAAACATATTTGCCAATGACATCACAGACAGGGGACTGATATCCAAAATATATAAAGAGCTGATACGACTCAACATCAAGAAAACAAACAACCCAATTAAAAAATGGGCAAGGGACCTGAACAAACACTTCTCCGAAGAGGACATACAGAAGGTCCATAGACACATGAAAAAATGCTCAACATCATTAGCCATCAGGGAGATGCAAATAAAAACCACAATGAGATACCACCTTACACCAGTCAGAATGGCCATCATCAACAAATCAACAAGCAACAAGTGCTGGCGAGGTTGTGGAGAAACGGGAACCCTACTGCACTGTTGGTGGGAATGCAGACTGGTGCAACCACTATGGAGAACAGTATGGAATTACCTCAAAAGATTAAAAATGGAACTGCCTTTTGAACCAGCGACTCCACTACTAGGATTATACCCGAAGAATCTTGAAACACCAATTCAAAAGAACTTATGCACCCCTATGTTCATAGCAGCACTGTTTACAATAGCTAAGTGCTGGAAACAACCTAAGTGCCCATCTGTAGATGAGTGGATCAAAAAACTGTGGTACATTTACACAATGGAATACTATGTAGCAGAAAGAAAGAAGGAACTCCTACCATTTGCAACAACATGGATGGAACTAGAGAGAATTATGCTTAGTGAAATAAGCCAGGCAAAGAAAGAAAAATACCATATGATATCACCTAATACAGGAAACTAAAGAACAACACAGACAAAGGAACTAAATAGAACAAAAAGCAGAGTAGCAGTCAATAGGGGGGAGGGGAGAGGGAGAGAAGGGGGATAAGTAAGGGAAGGGTTTAATTAAAGAGCCTGTATGAAGGACTCATGGACATGGACAGCGGGGAGGGATATGATTGCGGGAGAGGGGGTGGGCTGGGTGGGGGAGAGAAATTGGGGGAAAAGGGGACAACTGTAATTGAAAAACCAAAAAAAAAAAAAAAAAAAAAAATTAAATTGACAAATTGAAAAAGAAAAAAAAAAAAAAAAAAAAAATAGTTGAACTTTCAAGTCACCAGACAGTAGATTTGTTAGGTCAAATGCCCACCTAGAAGTTCTTTAAAATGGTGATTGAAATGTGAACATTGAAGATATGCAACATCTCTTTGCTACTTTAGGAATTTACAGCAACAACCACAAAAAGTCTCATGTGATCTTTGGCATGCTCAGTTGATTTTGTCCATTTGAATAGCCATCCAAAAACACAGATCATGCTCACAGAGCATGCACACAGGTAGACAAATGCATGAAAACCATTAACAATGGGTGAGGTATTAGTTAGCTATTGTTGCAACAATGCTTCATAACAAACAATTCTAATAGTTTAATGACTCACCAAAGCATTTATTTTTCTTGCAAGTTGGCTGTGGTTCACATGATCTAGCTTGGGTTTGGCTAGGCCAAACTGAGCAAGACTGGACTCCAGGCTTTGGACTCAGTTCAGGTCTGTTCCACATGCCTTCTTCATTCTTGGACCAGCAGCTACATCGGGGATGTTCGTGTCCTGTTCACAACAGATGACAGAAGGATAAGAGGAACAAGTAGAAACATTCAATAACCCTTAAGGCTTTGCCTCAGAACTGGCACACAATCAGTTCTGCCCACATTCTATTGGCTAAAGCAAGTCATACGGCCAAGTCCAATATCAGTATGGTATGAAGATATACTCTGTTTACTGTAGAGGAAGGCAATGCAAAACCCCATGATAAAGGACATGGCAAATAATTCAAATACAAGTAGAGAGTAAAAAATGGGCAATAATGGGTGAAGCACAAGGCAGCTAACCTTGGAAGTCAATCAAGGTGTTTGTGACATTATAACGAGCTCCCTGACTGCTACTTTAAAAGAACAAGCCACACCATGATGTAACTAATAACTCAGTCCATCCACTGGTATCATACTGTGCTCCCCTGACATGCAATCCTCTATAAAGTACAAAATCTACATTATGGTGCTATAACAGAAGTAAAAATTTTACAAGCACAGTGTCTTAAAAATTATAGTTCCCATTGCAAATAAAACTTATTTTTTTGTGTGCCCATATACTATAAAGACAAGTCCTAACTATGAACAGTAATGGGAAATCATGCATATTCAGGGATAAGGGTTATGAAAGAGTTATGGGTTCAGTTTGGGAATTTTATTTTATGGACGGAGCCTCTAGTAATGTATGGCATAATACAAGTGAATGTTTAATAGGTGACTGAATAAAGGCTGCTGTGTTGTAATCCAAATAAAAAGAAACACATTTTCTTAGATGTATTATGGATAGTGTCAATATTTTACTCCTGTCTTTCTTTTTTGTTTCAAATTTTAGTAGTTTTCTTTAACTCATGGTTCTTTGTTAGTGTCTATTTCCTCAAAAATGAGTCAGCTTCATGAGCCTGGAAAACGGACATACTACGATTGTGTTTACTTTTAAATTCACAAACCCTCCACAGATCATCTGTTTTCAACTATTGTTTACCTGGGCAGTTAAAATGAATAAATATGGAGTAATTTTCATCTTTCCATTTAACTTGGCTTGTCTGAAGGACATTAGATGTTATATTGTGTTTAATTACTTAAACATTACGGTTAATTTAAATTACACATAGAAACACCAGAGGTTGAAACACTCGTCGTCGTCGGCAGCCGTCCGTCTCGAGAGACGATGGTGTAGCTTCTTAAGAGTCTATCTGCACCACCGAGAATGGTTGTGCAGTCCGACTCGGGAGTGACACGGTATCTGTCTCCTCCCGTGTTGAATCGACCTCTTACGATGACGCTGGAGTGTCCTCTCCAGCGAAGCTGAAGCTACAGAGCCCGGGCAGGGTGATATGGAGGGTCTGCTGTTGCCCATGCAGCAGACCCCCCCTCTCTTCGCAGCTGAAGGGTCCAAGGGAAAGACGGAGTCAATACAGCTTGGCTTCAGGTGCGCCGCAGGAGTTGCCGGTGTTGACTACAACGTCAAACCGCCTTAGGGACTCCGGCTCCGGATTTTCTGTCGGGGTTTACTCACTTAGCCTTTCCCCTGAAGAGGTATGCCGCAAGGCAGCGGAGGTTTTTTGGAGTCAGAGTTTTCCTTCTCTGATGTGCCCTGACTGGAAGATCGAACCAGCGACACTTAGCTCGCAGGCCGACGCTCAATCCACTGAGCCAAACCAGCCAGGGTAGGTTGAAACACTATATTATCAAATATACATAAAGAACATAAGGCTATTTCTTCAAATATAATGCTATGCCTTCCAAATTCTGTAGTGTCATAGTAAGTGTCACATATGTAGCCAACTCCTGATATCCAATTATCAATTCATTTATGTATGCCTTAAGACATGAACAGATGCATTCCTGAAAAGCTGGAGTAGAGCTAAATTCCATATACCAGACTATTCTCTCATTTAACTTCCATATCTTAAGTTAATATTGAAGGTATATTCCTTGGGCAAAAGCCTTTAAAAGCATGCCTACAATTTGGATTCACAAAGGGACTGTGTAGAGATTCTGATAGGCTGCTTTACAATTTCCTGTTAAAATGCCCATAAAGACACAGAAAAGGACAAAGACTGGCAATGGTACTATGGACTCAAAATGAGAAAGAAACAGTTGCCAAGGTCCAGGTGGGATTTCAGCTAACTGGTTTATTGATGATGATGAACTGAAATGTACTTTCTGTAAGCTCCTTCCTCTAAAACAGAATGTGACAGATAATGTCAAAAGCCAGTGAAAAAATTGCCACCCCCCTCACTGTCTGCATTTAACTCCAGCATACAGTTAAAAAACCAAAACTAAGTTTATATGCTCAACATTAACAAGCACCAACCGAGCCAGTGAAAGCTGAAGCCCCATCATGTACCATCTCTTTCCACCCCCTGGCCTCGGTAGTATCCATCTCTCCATGTATTCAGAGACAACTCCCACAGAAAGAGTGAGCATGTGTGAACAGAGCCGACTCCATCATGAAGCAAATCTGCCAGCTTCATTTGCCAGGGATCGAGCCAAGACCTTTTGACCTCCTCCCCTTCTTCTGGGTGGACTTTGGAATGGGTGCAGAGGTTTGGGACAAGTCACAGAGTTTCTATTACTCCATCCTCTGGGACAAGAAGCTCCAAATGTTAACTATCTCTTAGCCCATCATAGCACCTGCTGATATCTGCCTGGCCTTTCAGGATCCCCCTAACTACCCATACATTCTTCTTAGAACACATAGATCCATGGCTGAGGGGAAATTAAAGAGGGTGGTTGAGGACAGGAAGGTGGTGGAGACTACTTGCGACCAATAGTTCTAAAATTCTTTTAATAGCATATACCAAATATAGTTTAAATAATATAATTTTAAGGCTGATTTAACATATGTGTATATAAAAGGCCTGTCCAGAAAGTAGCTACCCATGTACTATGAAAAATAGAGACATTTACCGAAGAAGATACAAGATACAAGAAACATTGTACATGAGACAATGGCGCCTCAGTTCCCTTCAAAGTAGGCACTTTGGGACCTCTCACAGTTCTCCCAGTTGCCATCAGTTGTCCCATAATATTTTCCTGAATCTCTGATGGCCTGAAATCTCTTCCCTTTCAAAGGTGATTTTAGTTTTGGGAAAAGCCAGAAGTCACAGGGCACCAAATCTGGACTGAAGAGGGGCTAAACTGCCTGGGTGATTTGATGTTTCAACTAAAACCTCTGTACGAGACTGACACATGAGTGGGGGTATTGACATGATGAAGTTTGCTAATGACCAGTTGCCCCATAGCTGCAGCCCTCTGAATCATCCGACTAGTTTCCTTGGAGGAGTGTTCAAGCTTAATGCAAAATTTCATGCAGATTCATTGCTCAGTCATTTTGAATGTGACAGCCACACAGTACACATGCTCACTCAGTGGCACCTACCACCCCCACTGACTGGTACAGTGAAGTTGTCATTGTTCACACATGTGCATTCCAGTCCAGTCTCCTTGGCTGCCAGGTCACATGGATGTCACTGTTCTCATTATATTAACAATGGTTGGACTTTTTCTGGCCAGACCTCATACATAGAATTCCATAAGGATAAGTTTTGTTTTTTGAAAATAATGTTCTATGTAACATTTTTCCTTCTTATAAAAAGAAGATGTAATTAACTGACTCTGATAATTGTCATTTGAGTTATACATATATATATTTGTGAATTTTTGTATAAATATACTATACTTCATTACAAAAGAACCCCCCAAAACAAAGGAAAACAATTCAAACAGAAAACTGAAAAGACAGAAGTATGGAATTGATAAAGCTAAAAACAGAGATTACAAAATAAAACAACAGATTGAAGAATTGATAAATTGATAAGGCACTTCTTTGAAAAAAAAGACAATATAAAGAAATATTAGTTTTTAAAAAGTGGATATAAAAGCAAATAAGATAAAAATTTTATTGGAAAATTATTCAAACAATTTTATGAAATTAATGTAGCTTTGATACCAAAATCTAAAAAAGTAACACACAATTTTACTTATCTATAAGATCAAAAATCACAACTGATATAATT
Source organism: Furipterus horrens (assembly GCF_987537825.1). Lineage (NCBI taxonomy): Eukaryota > Metazoa > Chordata > Mammalia > Chiroptera > Furipteridae > Furipterus > Furipterus horrens. Next base: position 119,045,920 of record NW_028327177.1, read on the forward strand.
GTGATTAAAATAAATAAAAGTAATCAGTTATATTAAAATAACCATTTGCTATGATTTAGTTGTATTTCGGTTTATAATGAAAGGTTGCTCTAAATTAAGAAATTATATATACATAGCATCAAATCATTAGGACAAACCGAAAAACTCATTATCATCTTAGTAGAGGCTATAAAAGTTCTTTAATAAACATTCATTCTTGATAGAAACTCCTAATGAACCAAGAATAAAATTATATGTCCTTAATAACTATCTTAAACAACAGCCTAAATAATCCTTTTTTCTTAATTATATTTTATTGATTATATTGTTACAATAGTTCCAATTTTTTCCCCTTTGCTCCCTTCCGCCCAGCACACGCCCTAGCAATCCCACCCCCCAGTCCATGCCCATCGGTTGTACATACAAGCTCTCCCACTTCACCCTTTCATATATTCTTCTTTTTAAAAATAATTAATTAATTAGTTAATTAATTAATTATTTTAACAATAAAAAATAACAATCCCTCCCTCTTGATAATAAAATAGTACAGCTCTGTTTCCCAAAATGTTATTGAATATTTTGGGGGCAATTGACTAAATTTGTGGTCGTTTGTGGGGTTGAGGTTGGGGCTAGGAAGAATTAAGTTTGATTGTCTTCTCACAGGACAGCAAGATAACTTTTGGAGAGTTAAAAATTAAAAATAAAAATTGAAACATCAAAAGTCCATAGTTTACATTATGGTTAAATCTTGCTGTTGTACATTATATGGGTTTGGACAAATGTATCCATTGTTATGATATCATACAGAGTATTTTTACTCCTCTAAAAATCCTCTGTGACCCCCCCCTATTTATCCTTCTCTTCACCACCCTCCCAGCCCTGGAAACCACGAGTATTTTTACTATCTCCATAGTTTTGCCTTTTAAGAAGAAATACAAAAGGTCTTTACACTTATGAAAAATGCAAATTAAAGAGAAACACAAATACTAATAGTATTTTGGTCTTACAAATAAGCAACAACTAATAAAAGATAATACTCTAGAATTATTGGACCCAAAGGTATGAATTCCTATTAATCTCTTACTGCATAATGTCAAACTGGTTGCAGGTTTCCAGTAATTTGGCAATGTGTAGTAAGGGATTGATATAAATTCATACCTTTGTACCCAACAATTCCAGTTATCTATCCAAAAGAAATAAATCAATAATGTATATAATGATTTTGTAGAAAGATGCTTACCAGAAGGTTATGACAGACAAAGCATTGGAAATAACTTAAACTTTAAACAACAGGGAAATAGTTACACTCTATCTATGGAACGGAATATTATATAAAAATTTAAAACAAGAAAACACTAAAAATATAGTGTGGTATTATAAATGTAAAGGAAATACAAAATTATATGCAGTGTGATCCAAACTGGTTTTAAAAAATTGTATATAGCTATATATATATTACATAGCATTTATATAAATTGATATAATATAGAAGAAAAAATAAGAGAAAAGCACTAAAATCTTTACAATGACTCTGGGGTGATAGCTTACAGACAATTTCTTTTTTATTCTTTTTGTAGTTTCCAAATTTTCTACAGTAAGCACATATTATTTTTATAACCAGGTATTATTTTTATAACCAGAAAAAGAAGAGATTTTAAAATGAGCTCTTCTCTCTACAAACAGAGCATTCCACCCTCAAGTTACTACTGTGTGACAAGTTACAATCTGAGGTTTGCACTTTCTTTCATCCTTGATGATGGTTGATAGTGCTTTCTTTCATTTTAGGATTACTCCGGACTCCCAATTCCACGTTCTTCCTGGCTGCTCTCTGGGGTGAACCCCTTTGCAATTCATTTTTAAAAGATTAAAACAGCAACATTATTTACAATGACCAAAAGGTGAAAGCAACCTAAATAAATAGATAAGTAAAATGTGGTCTATACATACAATGGAGTATTATTCAACCTTAAAAAGGAAGGAAATTCTGACACATGCTACAGCATAGATGAGCCTGGAGGCTATTATGCTAAATGAAATAAGCCAGTCACAAAAAGACAAATACTATATGATCCCACTTATATGAGGTACCTAAAGTAGTTAAGTTCATAAAGACGGAAAGTGCAATGGTGGTTGCCAGAGGCTGGGGGAGGGGAAACGAGGGGTTCTTGTTAAATGGATATAGAATTTCAGTTTTGCAAGATGAGAGGGTTCTGGAGATTGGTTGTATAACCATGTAAATGTACTTCACACTGCTGAACTGTATCCTTATAAAAATAAGATGGTAAATTTTATATAAAGTATATTTTACCACAAAAAATATTAAAACAGAGAGAGAAAGAGGACATCAGGAATGACTAGAAAGCTCTGTCTAGCACAGGCAAGGAGCATTGCACCACCAGCAGAACCTTAGAACTGGGCCCCTGGGGCCTCACCTTTGATTACTTCATTACTAAATCTGGTCCTTGCTTTATTAATTCTGTGAAATGAAAACTCTACATATCAAGTTGTCATCAGTTAATGGATAGCTGAATAATTTGTAGCACACCCACGTGGAAATAAGCTTTCTCAAAGTCACATTCTTTCAGGGGCTCTTAATCTGAAGATCAACACTGCAAAGATAGTCCATAAGAGGATTAGGGTGGGGGTCTTTATTTTTGTGCAAAATTCCGTGTGTAATTGAATATATATATTTTTTATTAAAGAAGTCTCTTTGCTCTTAGCAGATTTTCAAGAGGGGCTGAAAGTTGAGAATCACTCTTACTGAGGGTGTTCAGCCTGCTAAATTTCACTGCCTACATATTTCAGATAGCTCTCTAACAATATCTTAAAGGTTCTTTAAATCAGGATTTTATGGATATAACAATTATTTGAGAGTGACCTTTCACTATTGGAAGTTTATGGTGGGTATTTTCCTCCCTTTAGCTTGAGCATATAACAAGCAAAAATGGTATAAGTTTGAGTTCAGTACATTCCAGATTCCTCTATTTTATATGAAGGGTATATTGGTAATTTTGTCTCCTAAACTATTCTTATCTTGTCTCAATTTGTGCTGGAATATAACTTCTTTTTAAAAAATCAAGTCCTTCATTTGTGAATATTTCTCCATCTTTTATGTGTTTGTTCACTCTTCATTTTAAAAGTAGTTTAAAAAATTTATTGGCAGTGACCCACAGTAAGAAATGCATTTTATAGTATAATGCACCACACATATACTCTCACATACATGTGTATGGAACAAAAACATCTCAACATAATACCCTGAGTGCGTGTGGAACACTGATATTTTTTTTTTCCGTTCTATTTCAATCACTCTACTCTTTGCTATTCTACTTTAGTTATGAAAAGAATTGCTACCGTGACCTTCTAAATCTGTGGCCCCCACATTTGGCTATACATTAAGATCACTTAAGGAACTTTAAAAAATACTGATGTCTAGGTTCATCCCTCATTCTCATCATCGCCCTCAATTCCCACCACTGAAGATTGTGGTTTAATTGGTCTGGAAAAGAACCTGTGCATTGAGATTTTAAAAGCAACTCCATGTTCTAAGGTGTAGACAGGATTGAGAAACAGACTTACACTGATTTCTTCATTCTCTGTTAGGTCTCATCTCTCAGTTTGAAATGGCATCTTTGATAATTGTTTGATGCTATCACAATTTTAAAATGTTTTATTACGTTTCTTTTATTTTTAAAATAATACTTATATTCTCTTTATTATTACTCAAGCGCATCTCATAAAAGACAGGCTTGCATTTGCTCCTGTACCTTTGTACTTGGATAAGCTCTCTCACAATTATCTGCAGCAAGTGGGCCAGGCCAGTGCTTCTCAAACTTAAATCTCAAGTTTCACTGTGCATAAGAACCATCTGGGATTTTGATTATAATGAAGGTTCTGATTCATTGTGTCTGGAATGGAGCATAAAATCTGGTTTTCTTATGAGTTTCCAGCTAACATTGATACTACTGGTCCATGGACCACACTTGGAGCAGCAAAGGTACTAGACAAAAATGCCTCAGCTCTCCTTTTTAGTTGGATCCATTTCTATTCTCCAGCTAGCTAGCTCTGTGCTCTTTCCCTTAGTTGCTAGTTTTGCACAAACCCTGATGAAGTGAATACTATTTTATTTCATTCCCACTGATGGACAAAGTCACCCCTTTATTGGGTATTGAGATAACAGGGAATCCTCCCCACAACACCAGATGGACAGGTATGTGAACATTATGAATCTTAAACATCAGACCGGCAAACACACACTTTGCTTTAGTGTTGGGTTGGCCAAAAAGTTTGTTTGGCTTTTTCCATACGATAACTCTAGCAGTGCTTAGTTGTCCTTAACTTCATTCGAAACAATTTTATTAGATTTTATTGTGACAGCTGTCATAGCAGCATGCATTAAAAAAAAAACATAAAAACTGGTGAATTTTTGTGCAGCCATTTTCAATATTGAAGATAGATGAAAATATGCAACATATTTGACATATTAGGCTTTATTTCAAGAAAGGTAAAAACTCAACTGAAACGCCAAAAAACAATATTGTGCAATGTATGGAGAAGGTGCTGTAACTGATCAAATGTGTCAAAAGTGGTCTGAAAAGTTTTGTGCTGGAGATTTCTCACTGGACAATGCTCCATGGTCAGGTAGATCAGTTGAAGTTGATAGTGATCAAATCGAGACATTAATTGAGAACAATCAATGTTATACCATGCAGGAGGTAGCCTACATATGTAAAATAGCAAAGTCAATAAAGTTATTGGAGAAATGAAAAATGTGTCTTTTATTTTACAAAAAAAGAAGGAAAAAACATGGAGATTTTGGCCAAAATAGTTGGAGTCAGAATCTCTGATTCTGTCCCATATTGTGCAGGTGACACACACACTTGTGTGTCACTTATGATACAATATATTTTCACATTGTAAGCACTCTTTGTAATTGTTGAAACTGGGTGATGTTTTCATAGCAAGATATTTGTACTTGTATTTAGATCTACTTTCCACCAAAGTAATTTGTTTGCAAGTCTCTCTCTTACTTCGTATGTAAACACTTTGAGAACAGGGACTATGCCTTACTCATCCTTGCATCATCAAAGAGACTGCTAAGCACTCAAGAAATGTTTGTTGAATTAAACAGTGGTAGTATTAGTTAGTAATCACTATGCTAATGCTCAAGGTACCACCTTAAACCTCAGTGGCTTAAACTAATTGGCATGTATTTAGTTCATTAGTCTGTGGTTCAAAATTTAGGTTGGGCTTGGTAGGTAGTTCATCTGATCCAGACTAGACTGACTCATTGAAGTGTCAGATGGTAGACTCACTATTCTAGGTGACAGGGGTGACTGAGCATTTGTCTCTCTCACCCACTAGTAGGCTAGTCCACTCATTGTCTCATGGTGGTGGCAAAAGTGCAGGAGCACAAGCTGAGATCACAAGCATTTTTCAAGCTATTGACTCTAGCAAGTTACTTGACCACATCAGAGTCAGACTGATATGGCAAAGGAGGGTAAAGAATTGGAGCCAGTTTTTGCTATTAATCTACCACAGTGGTTTTCCTTTCCTCCTTCAGCTTTATGATATCATTACCCAAGTCTGAGATTCCTGCATTATATGGAAACAGCACGTTAGCACTGAAGTCCTTCCTGATTTTAATTTTGAAACCACTAGTTTGCTCTGCCATAATAGAAGATTGATCTCAAGTGATTTAGTCAAAGGTATTAAGATCCAGATTTTTGCTGGAGTACAGCCTGAGTTTCATTATAGTCCATTCTCATGTCAGGTGTATCAGTTGCAATCCTATCCACCTGCTGGTGCGCGATCCTTCCAGGCACTGGGCCAATATGCAGGGAAGCAGACAGCCATGTGTTTTAATCAGCATCTGTATCTTGATGTTTTGGGTTTGTTCTTTGAGCCACGTTAAACAAAAACATAAAAATTACCTTAAAAGCATCTTGATGAAAAGACACTGTTAACAACTTTCTCATCAGATGGGAGGAAAAAACGTGGAAATAAGTGGTCAACAGCTCTGACTTCACTGAACCCCAAATAAAAATCCTAATAAATGCCTAGTTTAACAAAATGATCATAAAGAAACCATGATTGTAATAACAAGAAAAACTAAATAACCAATGTCATTCTCAGCGTCCCCTTTCTCTTCTGCCACAAGGAGATATATTACTTGAAACATATGCACATAATTGAGAGGCAAATAGAATTGCTTAAAAAGAGATACTCAACTGACAGCAATAAAATTTAGACCAAATATCAGAAAACTATTAAAGCAGCAGTAACATTGATTAGAGCATGATTTTCTTATTTGGTTAGTCCTAGGAGGACCATTGAGTTGCTATTTTGTTTAAGCTGGTGAAAAGGTAAATTAATCTCTTTTAATGGGCAGGAGATACAGAAGCTGTGCTTTCTCTCTTCATTACAAAGGATAGTTCAGGGGTAGTTGAAGCTTCAGTAAGAGTTTGGGGTTCAATACATTATCTATTTCCTGGAAAGTTAAGGGACTCAGAGAGAAACACACCTCAGCCCAGTGGAAGGATATTCTACTGGCCCCAAATAAAATTGTGAAGTAGGTCAGCTGTACTTTAAGATCCCAGCCTCAGCTCTTTCCTCCAGGATATGCTCCTTTGCAAATCATCATCAGGACCTTAAAAGGAGGCCTCTGGTTTTTCCCTCTGTTAAAAAGACCTAAAACTCATTTGCATGTCACTGTTAATGATGGCTAACAGGTCAAAGCATTTTTTTCCCCCAAAGAGACTAAAGTTCCTGAAGCAATATTTTATTGGTGAAGGTGTATATACCATTTCCACCCATAAAACAACATCCAAGCACCTTTCTTTTTATAAGGCAGGATCCTGAAGGTTAGAGTTCATTGGTATGTACAGAAACAGACAAAAGATATATGGCATATCAGATAGAAAATGCAAGTTTAGGGACTTCTGTTTAAATATGCCTGGTTGAAGACCTCTCACCAAAAGTACAGCAAAAAATAAACCTAAATGGCAAAAACAATAAAAGAGGAGACAATGGCAGATGGAGATGATTAACAATATTTTAGAAGACTGAATTCAGGTAACTGACTTGCATCAACTTTCTCTGCCAAGTTTTTGTGGGATAGAGGCAATGGTGGTGGTGATGGAGGTGGTTGTATAACACATTTCTTTCCTTCTACACTGTATCTTGCTTGAGGGTAGAGGGGGCTCATCCTGTGTACAGTGGCCATGCCCACAAAAGCTGGTTAAGCAGTAGTTTCATAATAAATATTGAATTGAATAAAAGGTTCTCTCAAAAACTGTGAAGGATCTGAGATTTTGCCCTACTTGCCAGCAATAGGTTAGCCTGCCATATAAATATGACAGAGATATGGGATTCCTGGATCAGAGACAAAGGACCTTACTACTCAAGTCACAACAAGAAGCATGAGCTTTATATTCACATAGGGTCCTCTTGCCCCCAAGTCCCACAAAGGAGATGTACCTGAGGAACCAGGGCTTAAGAAACCCCAGTCTTCTATAATCTTCTCCTTTGTGTCTCATGCAAGTGAAAGTTTGAAACCTTTGCTCTGGGGCAAACAGTGTCTTTATTATATTGGATAACAAACAAACCTTTTCTCTATGCCAGAGAGAGACATTCTCTATATTTTCCAAAGCTATTTGTTATATGAACATTCTTGAAAAAAATAGCAGATAACAAAATTGTCAGTCCTCCTGCTCATAAGACATACAGAAACACAAGAAATCCATTGAGAATTGTCTCCCAGCCTGTCTCCCAAGAGGGTCATGAGACTCTTCTAACAGCAAAACATACCTACTCTTTAACCTATGAACCAGTCCTTACAGTCCCACAGTTTCAACTATAAGTTCAGAAAATACCCACAACTACTGTGCCAGTTATTTGCCTATTTTTCTCAGCACCAAGCCCACTTACCTAGGGTTGCTTTGCGATGTTATGTTAGTACAGGGACTCCAAAACTCCACCTTCCACCTCACGTTCAGATAGATTCTGCCGATTGATGGGAGATCGTAAGGCAGGAGAAGAGGAAAGAGGCCCTCTCCTAACTTCCAGCTTAGGTTTGCATCCCTCCAGCAGGAGAAGACAGCTATAATTATAGCCTCCAGCTTCTCTTGTCACTTCCAATGCAAGCCTGCAGCCACTCCTCAGGGTTACACGTGGTGGCCATGCTGTTGTAATAGCAGCCCCACTACCCTCCCTCACCCCGACCCAATCAACTGTCCTAGCACCTTCCACACTAGCCCCAGAATCACACTTTCATTATGTCTAAGCCCTGTCTCCTTGACCTTCTAGCACCCATCTGGCTATGCCCCTCCTCAGAGATTTGAAAAAAATTGCTCTGTGGAAGTGTCCCTTCCTATTGTACAACCACACAGAACTTTTGGGTTCTAGAAACACCATCTCTTCCTATTTGTTTTCTCAGCCTTAGCGGTGGTAGCTTTTCCTGGTGTTTTCTTTAAGTTACCTCAACATTCCACTTACAGCCTTTCAACGCCTGCCTAACAAATCTCTGTATTAAATACCTCTGTCTGAAATAGCTAGCATGATCTTCGCTTTCTTGAATGGACCCTGGCTGATATACTACTCATATTTAGAAATGATTTCATATTCTAATCTAGTGTTTAAATTTTCATTTCATTTAAATTTAGTTTTTATTTTTTTCAAAGGACACAGTTCCAAATATCAAACAGTACAATAGGCCCTTGTCCAGTGGCAGCTTGATTAATGATGACTTAAGTGTTTTCTATGGGTGTGATAGTTTATCAGTAGGACTATGGGTAGGGGCAACAAGTGCATGACTGACAGCTATGGATAAACTAGCTACTTTGAGGTACTAGCTTAGTCTCTGAGGTTAAATAACTTACCTAAGAGCAATGATAGTCCATAGAGAAGAACTTTATTTTTCTTTTGGAAATATGTTCCAAATATTTACCAAGATAAGGATAATAGCATTACCCCATATAGGAAAATGTTTTTATTGTTTTTATTTTTTACAAATATGTAATTTTATAAAAATCATATTGACTACTATTGACTGTATCATTAATCAATGAGTTAGTTTGAAATCCTATTTAGAGATTGATGCTGTGACTTAATTTTTCTAGTCATAAGATATTGAGACTCAAATATATATGTTCATGTGATATCTCTCAGAAATAGAAATGTAATAATATAATGTTTTTTAGATGAAAGAAAATATAAAATAATTTTAGTGGTAAATTTTTAGTGATAAATAAGTAGATGTCACCTGAGCTTGTAATACTTTAATGTATCAGTATTTTGCCTAAAACATGTACAAAAGAAATTTAATATCAGGCAAATATAGTTATGGAGACAGATGTCCTCCTGGATCACCCTGTCCTTTAAATAAGGAATACTGGTTAATACTGATTAATTTTAATAAATGCTTTCACAAGATGTATATAAAGAGGCATGTCAACTGAATATTGTAAGTAGTTTCTTGAGAACAAATTCTTTAAACCCTTCCATTGCATATAGACATTTAAATGTTATCAAATGCTAGTTTAGTGTATTTTGCTATCATCAGAATGGGGAATAAAATATCTGGGGCACAACTAATAATACTCAGACCTTGCTCACATTGTTTCATGAGAGTCTACCTTTTATGAAGCGGATCCTATCTCTATGAATAAATTGTTCTATAACCCAGCTCATTCTGTTGGTTAAAATTGGGATATCACTGCATAATCTTGTTGAGAAAAATAGAGTAACATCTTCAACAGCCAAGTAGCTATTTTATTCATTTTCAATAACAATGTAAAAATGGGACCACAGATTGATTTATGCATGTGGCACTATTTGAAATAAACATGAAGAAATTATCTCTTTTACAGGGTTCAATTCTTCAAGGAATTGCAAGAGCATTCTTCTCTCTGTGCATTCTGTTAACGTTCTGTTGAGTTTTAACCATTTCTTTGCTTTCATACAATTTCAATGGGATTGGTCTGCTTAAAAAAAAAATAAGGTTATGCTAATGTAACATATATTTTACCTAAAGGAATATAAAAAGGACAAGGAAAATAAACACATTAAATTGAATAAATGAAATCATCTTAATGACTAGAATGGACCATTCAGGAATGTAGCTGAATATTACCCCAAAATGCTTGCTTCCGCCATCCTGCCTTTTTGACAGTGGATTGTCTTAGTTGCAGTTTTCCCCGTCTTGGTCTTTTGCATCCTTAATCTCTATCTGGCTTCTTTACTTCAGCCAGAAACTTGCTCACTTCTGTTCCATTGTAAGTTAAAAACCTTTTCTCCACTCTGCACTCCCCTCAAGCTTTCTTTCTATTGTTCTCATTCATTTTACCACCAAATCATGAAAGAGCCTCCCAGATTCTCTGCCTCCATTTTCTCACCACTTAACTCTTCAAAAAGTGGCTTTAAGCACAGCTTCTGAATCATCTCTACCTCCTGCAGGGGAGAAAGAGAAATGTTATTAGAAATGAGTACCCAGGGGCTTCAACCATATTGATAATGCTCTATCTCCTTAAATATTTTATATGTATAAAGTATTTTATTTTATTTTTTTATCATCCTCGCCCGAGGATATATTTATTGATTTAAGGGAGAAGGGATGGGAGGAAAGGAGGGTGAGAGGGGGAGAGAAAGAGAGACAGAGAGAGAGAAACATCCCACCTGCACTTTGACCGGGATCGAATCCACAACCTTTTGGTGTACAGGACGATGAGCCACCCTGCCAGGGCTATTTTATATTTTTTTAAGTAACTTCCACTGTCACTATTCTATTAAAATTGCCATGTCTGTCCGACACATAAAGAGTGCTCAGGAAATACTTGTCAAGCATGGAAATTAATAAGTTTGCTAGTTAGTATAACATATTCATATCATTTACTCTATTTCCTTAATTTAACCCTATAAGTTTGCTCTTCTTCGCTTTCATGCCTCACAAATAACTGGCACCAGTCCCTCTTCTGATGTTGTTTTCCCTCCTTTTATAACAAATCTCACACATTAGTTTACTTACCCACACATTTTCTTTCCCAAGAAGTCAGTTCTCCAGCATAATTCAGAGAGGAAAATTATATTAACATGGACTCTTTTGATTACAAGTCACACAATCTCAACTCAAAATAGCTTGAGCCAAAAGGGTGTTGTTTGTTTGTTTGTTGAAAGATTTTTGTGATAGCTAGCAGAACCAGAGGAAAAGCTTTGGGATCCTGAAGGCTCCTGAGGATCTCAGAGTTTCAGATTCTATTGCCATAAAGACACTCTTTCTCTCTTGTTCTCTCCTGCTTCTAATTACTTTAATTCTGGTTCATCTTGGTTTAGCTTTATTCTCTCCCAGTGGAGGTGGTTGGAGACATTAGAGGCAACTGAAGACTGGAGACAAGTAGAAAGGGAAGCAAATCCAGATCCCTAGTCCTTAAGCACAGAACCTGCTACTCTAGACAAGTGTTTTCCCAGCTGCCGGTAACCAACCTAGCATACTAGTTTGCTTAAACTAACCTGAGTTCCTTTTTGTCATTTTTTATTAGAGAATCCTGCCTTATACAGGTAAATGCTGGCTGGTTTGGCTCAGTGGATTGAGCGTTGGCCTGCGAGCTAAGTGTCGCTGGTTCGATCTTCCAGTCAGGGCACATCAGAGAAGGAAAACTCTGACTCCAAAAAACCTCCGCTGCCTTGCGGCATACCTCTTCAGGGGAAAGGCTAAGGGAGTAAACCCCGACAGAAAATCCGGAGCCGGAGTCCCTAAGGCGGTTTGACGTTGTAGTCAACACCGGCAACTCCTGCGGCGCACCTGAAGCCAAGCTGTATTGACTCCGTCTTTCCCTTGGACCCTTCAGCTGCGAAGAGAGGGGGGGTCTGCTGCATGGGCAACAGCAGACCCTCCATATCACCCTGCCCAGGCTCTGTAGCTTCAGCTTCACTGGAGAGGACACTCCAGCGCCATCGCAAGATGTCGATTCAACACGGGAGGAGACAGATACCGTGTCACTCCCGAGTCGGACTGCACAACCATTCTCGGTGGTGCAGATAGACTCTTAAGAAGCTACACCATCGTCTCTCGAGACGGACGGCTGCCGATACGATACGATACGATACAGGTAAATGATTTTTCACAGCATCAGTTAATTGAATTGTGAGCAATTCAGTAGAATATAACAACTTCAGAACGAAGTTGAATCCACCATACCATTGAAATGTGTCAACAGAAATTTTTGGCCCTGTTTAGAACTCCCCAAATTTTGAGGTGGTCCTAATGGCACATTTTCAAGGTAGGCAGACTCTTTCATCTTTAAGGAAGCTTTCATTTAAGAAGAAATATAAGATTTCTATTTATTTCTTCCAAATTTTCTAAATCTACCATACTAGGTTCTCAGATTTATGTACTCTCATAATACGCCTTAAGGATATTCCTTATCTCTTTCCTCATTATCATTCCTTGTTTTGTATACATTGATGTTACATTGAGCTTTCGCTCTCCCTTTTATTAAGGTGCTTATCCATTTACCAGTTTTATCTGAGTTATCATAGGAAAACTTATTTTCCCTATAAAAATAATTGGTTTTCTTAACTGCAGATTTACTCAATAGTGCCTAAATTCATAACAGTTCTCCATAAAGTTTTAACTATGGGGAATTTAACTTCTTATTTAAAATCTTTTTGGAACAGCCCAACTTCCTTTACCTTTGGCATTTGCAAATTCTTAGTCAATGACCCCTAATCATCTCTTCCTAGATGCTTTGGAAGGCTCCCATAAACTATGATGTGATGCAATGCTATGCTAAATTAAAATTTATGTATTCTTTGATTTTCTTTTTAATGGCTATTAGAAAACCTTTATCTCTGAGTAATGGGTTATTGAATATACAACATGATATATTTTTATCATTCTCTGTTCATGTTATCTGTATCAATCCACTTCTACATGATCAGGTGAAAGGAAATCCTGCATCTAAATTTCTAATGGACGCCTACATACATTGTTTTTGCATGCTTAAATATATATTCAGTATTGAAAAAAACAAAAAAACTACTGAGTCAAAAGAAAAAAGTTACCTGTAGTCCTGTGTTTCAAAATTTTACTGGAATCTATTGGCAATATCTAAGCTCATACTCTATTGCTGAGTTATACTTCCTGGGCAATATCTAAGTAATCTGTATTATGATGACCTGTATAGAAATGTGAGAGAGTTAGAATGTATGGGTTTTTCCTTAAAAACACCAATTCTGAATAATGACAAATTAAATTGATTTTCTTATTCAAAGACCACATTGCCTTCTGTGTTTATTTTCTTTTTAAAAACTAATCTCAACTATAGTAAATCCACATGTAATAGGATTGTCTTAGAGAGAAACTTAATTAAATCAAAAGAGGAGAGGAAATCTGTGTTTCTAGAAACAGAGCATACATACTTCGTAATACATTTTCTTTAGATCAGTGGTCTGTGAAGACTTCTTCCAGATTCAGGGTGATCTCCTGAGTGGACTGTGAATTAATGCCATGTGGTGGTAATATCTATACTATGACAACATATATATTCCTTGCTCTCATCAAAAGTAAGTTTACATTACCTATTAATTTCATTGACATTTAACTGACAGTAGAAATTAGGAGAATATAGTAAATAAAGTAGTACTTAGTTTCATTAATTTTTAAAAATCTATTTTTAGCCCTGGCTGGGGTGCCTCAGTTGACTGAACTCAGGCCTGTGAACCAAAAGGTCGCCGGTTCGATTCCTGGTCAGAGCACATGCTGAGGTTGCAGGCCAGGTCCCTGGTTGGGGACACACAAAAGGCAACCAAACATTGATATTTTTCTCCTTCTCTTTCTCCCTCCATTTCCCTCTCTCTAAAACAAATAAATAAAATCTTTAAAATGATATTTTATTGTAGTGAAATATATAGAACATAAAATTGCCATTTTAACTATTTTTACATTAATTATGTAGCACCAATTATATTCACAGTGTTGTACAACCATGACAACTATCTATTTCCCTTTTTTTTATCACCTTAAAGATAAGCTGTGTGTTCATTAGATAATAATGTCCCATTCTCCCCTCTCTCCAGCCCCCCATAACCTCTAATCTACTTTCTCTATGAATTTGACTGTTTTGGGTATTTTATATAAGTAAAATCATACAGTATTTTCCCTTTTGTGTCAGGCTTATTTTACTTAGCATATGTTTTCAAGTTTCATTCATTTTGTAGCATGTATCAGAATTTAATTTCTTTTTCTGGCTAAATAATATTCCATTCTATGGATCTACCACATATATTTATCCATTCACCAGCGGACATTTGGGTTGTTTCCATCTTTGGCTATTATGTATAATGCTGCAATGAACATGGCATACAAGTATCTGTCTACTCGAGTTCATGTTTTCCATTTTGGCGGGGCATACACTTAAGAATGGAATTGTTGGGTCATATGGTAATCCCGTTTAGCTTTTTGAGGAACCATCCACAATGACTGCACCATTATACATTCTCATAACCAATGTGCAAAGGTCTAGTTTCTCAGCATTTTGGCCAACATTTGTTATTTTCTGTTATTTGTTTATTTGTTTATAGCCATCCAAGTAAGTTTGAAGTGGTACCTCATTGTGGTTTTGATTTGCATTTCCCTAGTGACTGATGATGTTGAGCATCTTTCATGTGCTTATCTATTATATTTTTTTTTATGTGCTTATCATCTATACATGTTCTTTAGAGAATTGTCCATTTAGGATATGTACTTATTTTTAAACTGGGTTATTTGTCTTTTTGTTCTTGAGTTATAAGAGTCCTGTGTATAGTCTGGATATTAAACCCTTATCACATACGTAAGTTCCAAATATTTTCTCTTATTCTGTAAGTTATCTTTCAATCTTCTGATAGTGTCCTTTGATGCACAAAAGTTTTTAATACATATATACCAGATAAATATATATTATAAAAAAGAAATATGATTATATGTATACAGATATAGGTATATATATATAAATATATAATCATTTTGTGTACATCTCATATACTGATCATATATATTGACTTTATGTATATACATTGATCATATATATACTAATTTTTTATTTTTTATGTATACTTACAGTAGAGAGAAAGATAAAGAGAGAAAGAGAAACACTGAATATATTGTGCTTGGGCCCCATCCTCAGAGATTATAATTAATTTGGGTAGGGCTCTGAGGGGAGGTAGGTTTAAAAGTTCCCCAGGTGATTATAATGTCTAGCTAGGGTTAGGGAGCTCTGTGTCAAATAAAAGATAACAAATGGGAAACAAATAGTGGTAACAAATACTAAGAGTACCATGAAGCCAGATATCTGGTTTCTAAAATATGGCCTGGTCTTCAGAACTTGCAGATACCCCTCTAAGATTAGTTTCCTCTACTTCTTTCTGCAGGTGGCAGCAATCATTCTAGCACATACCACGAAGGATCCCATACCTAGAAACTCTCCCTCTTTAAGGTCCGGGCAGGAGAGCTAGATTCACCTCCAAACTTCTACCTCCCTGTCCGAGACTCTGTCTCTTTTCTGACTGACATTGAAGTGGTTACCTTCTTTAGAGGAAAATTAACCAAACCTGTAACTCATCTCAGAAAACTCATTATTGGTAGCTTTGCATTTTACTTTTCCTAGCACTGTGTAGCAGCCCACAGCTCCTACATGCATTTCCTCTCCCTATAAGAGGACTGTATACTCCTGTCTTGTTGAACTCAGGCATGGCTCCTGTGATTTACTCTGACCGATAAAATGACGAAGGGAAGAGAGTTCTAGAGCAGGGTGCCATGTGCTGGTTACTGATCCCAGGGGACGACTCTAAGCATTTCTGCTCACTGCATCTGGTATCAGAGTAACCAAGGGAAACACAGCATAGTGAAACACTGGATCGAACAGCACATAGAGGAAAAAGAGAGCAAGATCAGTTTCAAAAGTGTGTAAAGGTCCCCAAGGTTTGTGGGTCTCTCCAGCAGCCAATGCAGAGCAATTCCCCTAGGTGCATCCCTGTCGTACTGCAGAAAAAGGACCCCTGTTCCTTTCTCACAGAGACAGAGTAGTGGGGCTGGCCAGGTGCCATTTGAAGCACTCGCTTTGAGCAGAACAAAAGAACAGCACTGAGCCTGAAACAAGGAAGGGTATTCCCACACAAGGTGATAAGCCCAGCACAGGCTGTGCAGGCTCTTTATGTCTTGATAAGGCAGTGTTCTAGGCCCAAAGCCAATTCTTACATGGCCCAGTGGGGGTTGAAAGACTGCACGCAGGAGACTGCCTCTCTTAACCATTTCCTAAAGAGCTCAGAATGTTTGTACCTTTGACTCTTTCTCTCCCTCACCACTCATACTCAGTATCAGTTCTGTTAGTTCTTTATTCGTAGTTGCTTCTACTCCCTCACTTCTGCTGCTACTGCGGGGCATGTTGGACTATTTTCCTTGCTTTGACATGTGAATTTATGAGCAGAAGATGCAAGAGCCAGCCAGAAGTTCACCATATCCTCTGTTCTCTGCCATACAGCCTGCAATGTTCTGGGAAAAGACCACTCCATCAGCCTGGATCAGAGTGGAGATAACATGGGACAGTACATAGCTGACCCATGATAGATATGAAATATGAGCAAGAAATAATCCTTTATCAGTTAAACCACTGAGGTGGGCAAGTGGGAAAATTCAAGAGATGGAGAGAGGTGTTAAGGATGACTTCCAAGTCATGGCTTGTATAATTGGATGGGTATGGCAACAATTCACTCTGATCCCAGGTATTGGATTGTATGCAAGGCTTTGATAATCAATAGTGTGGAATTCTTCAAAAAGCCATGGAATTGTAGAAGCAGATGAGATGAAGCTCTGAGCAAATTTTGCATGAGCCACACCAAGGAGACCTGAGAGCCTGGGAACTCCACATCCCCAATGCAATGTCCGTGGGCCAACTACAGGAAATGGGAAGAGGGAAAGACAGGCAGGCAAAGCTCCATCCTGGGTAGGTGTGATGTAAGGCAACTGTTTTGGTCCAAGCAGGCCATTAGGGTACCTCACCTGTGGCCAGGTGAGCCTGGTAGTGCCAGCTTGGGATAAGACAAAACCATCTCTCAGGCTGCCACAAAGGACACAATCAGCAGATAAGAAGGGCTCTGCTGTGAGGATGAAGTTCAGAGACAATATACAAGTCCCTGGGAAGTCTGATAAAATCATGATCCCTGTGTTTATGATTCTGAGTGGCAAAGCAGGTAAACAAGCAGGGATTCAGGCATTGATGAACATGACATCATCTCTATCTCCCCCATGTGAAGCCTGAGTGATGCTTTTAGAATGTAATGAATCACATCACTCACCTGCTTAAAATATGTCAAAGGATTTCCTTTACTATAATCTTAAAAGCAACCTTCCAACCTGGCCTGCAAGGTCTTTTGTTGTCTGGCCTGTGCTTTCCTCTTCGGTCTCCTCTTATACCAGGTTCTACTCATGCTACTATAGCCACTGTGAAGTTTTTATTGTTCCTTTGAATTCATCATATTCTTATCGGGCCTCTGTGCATGAGTTGTTCTTTTTCTACTTCATCTGGTCAGCTGCTGTTCAACCTTTAGCCTTGACCTCAATTTTCATTTCTCTAGGAAAGTCTCTCTTATTGCTCTGATTAAGTCAATTTCCTTTATTATATATTCTTGTAGTACCACATAGCTTATGTTCCTGACCCTTATCAAAGCTGCACTTTTAATTTATTTGTAGTTATTTAACTAATAACTCTCAGCCCGCAATACTGAGAGCTATAGGGCAAGGGTCAGAAATTTATTTTTCTTCTGTAAAGGGCCTAATAGTAAATGTTTTAGATTTTGTGAGCCATAAAGTTTCTGTTACAACTACTCAATCCTGTTGTCGTAGTGTAAAACCAGCCATAGACAAGATGTAAGCAAATAATTCTGGCTGTGTTTCAATAAAAGTTCATTTACAAAAATAGGTGGTGGGCTACATTTCATCCACAGCCCTGAGATTTGCCAGTCTCTAATCTAGGATGTCAGACATTGTCTGTCTTGCTTACCACCATATCCTCAGTCTTCAGCACATCGCTTTGTACACAGTGAGTACCAATAAATAGTTACAGTTGCCAAAATAAATGAATTCTATTCATTGTCATATATATAGACTTGGCCATTATATCTTTGCTATATTTATTCAAATTGTATTTATAGCCTACCAGGAATACCTTATCCTCAGTCCAGTTTGGATTTTGCGTCTCAAGACCTTTCTTGTTGAATACTTATTTTCATAAAGCTGTCTGTGATTACTTGAATTTCCAGCTTTGGGGTTCTGAACTCTAATAGCAGTAATTTTTTGTACCAGTAACTTGACTAAATATACTTAAGAAGGACTTTACAGTTTAATAGGAACTTACCCAATTTTGGTACTTTGGGCCAAACTCCCTTGAGTCCTGTTTGAGTCTGGGAAGTGAAGGAGGAAAAAAATAATAAGAACCAAACACAATAAATACATAAATTATTCTGTTGCATTATGTCAGTAAGAATGCCTTATACTGTTACTAATACCAGGGTAAGATGTGGGCCCACAACACAGAACTCAAAGTAGATCTCACTGAAGAGAAGACATCTAAGGTAATTTCTCCTCCTCCTCCTCCTTCTTCCTTTTTTTAAGGCACATGTTACTAACATTTGATTTAGGATAATATCAGGAACTTGCTTTGATTCCCTCCACCCACTGAAACTTTTCATTATGAAAATTTTCAAGTATAAAGGAATACTGAAAAACTCAATTAACATCTGAACACCTATCATTTAGATAAAACAACTGTTAACATTTTGCCATAATTACTTTATCTTCTCTCTCTCTATTTTCTGATCCATTGGGAAATAAGTTACAGACATCAAGCATTCCATCTTAGATAATTCATGTGCATCTCCTAAAAGGGCATTCTACTACACAACTGTAATATTATTAGTAACACTTCCTTACAATCATCTCTTCTAGGCCATACTCAAATTCTTTGATTATTCCTCACTGTCTTTTATAGCAGTGTTGTTGGGTTTTCTTTTTTTTTTTAATCTATGATCCAATCCATTTGGCTATTGAGTCTGACTCATTAAAGAAAAAAATGAGAATTCTCTAATATAAAATATATAAAATGTCCAGAATAGGGAATAGCTGGTGCAAAAACACAAGAGGTGTTTAGGGGGAATAGCAGAGTAATATTTTATTACCCAACAGGCAACCTAATTGGTGGGAAATGACTCTGAAGGAATATGAAGAACCAGATCATGAATGATCTTGAATATTATTCAAAAGAGTTTTGAATGAATTCTTCTATTGAGGTGGGTTTTACCATCCTATAAAAGTTGACAATGTCAGAACAGGATACTCAACTATAAGAGCAATCTCACCAGCACTAGTCTCCTTTTTTACTTAGCTTCTTCTACTACAGCATTTTCAATGATCAACTTTTTAAAGTAGTAAACTATTGGCTTATAGCTGACCATGCCCAAGTCTTTTTCATAGGATAATGAATCTAACTTATTGTCAAAGGAACAGCTGAGCATGTTCTTTCATTAAGGGTCTGACTTGCCTCCTGAAAGATTACCCTGGTAGTCTAGTCAGCTAAAGGTCACAGGGGAACTTGATCCCTGTCTCTGCCCCCCCCCCCCCCCGGAAGCCTGTCAGTTCCCCACAGCCCTTCTAGGGGCAGAAAACTATGGGTACTGGTCATTTATATAGATAGGTATTTGCCTTTTCTGATGTAAAAGTAGAAGTTCTTTGAACCAGTTACAATTAGATTACCATTGATGTGAAAGCCACATGTAATTCAGAATTTTTTCCTATATTTATAGTCAAGGACTCAAAGGCCAAGAGAGGTTAAATGAAATTCTGTGGGGTCACACAACAAGACCGGAGTGAATAACTACTCTTCAGAGGGCATGGCTCTGTGCCAGTCACTGAGCTCTGTGCCTTATATAGGGTGTCTCTTTGGTGGGGTTACCCGACAAACTCACGTGGTACCAGAGGTACAGGTTGCTCTGACCTTTCCCAAGATCCTTAACCCTTGGGTAGCTGTGACAATGTCCGCTCACCAATTAGTATTTCAGCCCTTTTTAGTTTCAGCGATCTCCTTTCAGTTCAGTCATTCAAGATTTCAAAGTATAACTTCTGATTTTAATTCTTTCAGGTAAAAGCTTAGCCTTCTGGGTTTTCTTTTTCTCCCCCTTTTTCCCCCCAAGTGGCTTCTGGGTGTTTGGGGAAGGGAAAAGAAAAAAGACCCTCATATTCACACTGTCTGAGGTTGGTTTCCCCAGAAACAGCCTTGAGATAAGGATTCTTTAAAGAATTGTTCCCAACATCCCAACTCTGGGAGGGAGTCCTCAGGGGGCTTCTGTCATGCTGGTAATAAAAAGTCCTCTAACTTGACCTAGGTAGCTGTTTCACAGATGCATTCATCATTAGAAAACTTATTAAGTTGTGCATTTATTTGTGTACTTTTATGTATATATACTATATTTAAAAAATTATATCTATACATTTTTTCTGGATATGAATATGGAAGCAACCAATTTACAGATATAAGACATATAGATATGGATCCTATGAATATAGTATATGGATATAGGAGCAATCAATTTCTTTTAACATTTTGTACTAGAGCAGTATCTTTTTTAAAAATAAGAAATTTATTGACATATAATTCATATTCCATAAATTTTACTCTTAAAATGTACAATTTAGTGGTTTTTAGATATTTAAAAAATTGTTTAACCGTTACCATTATTTAATTTTATAATATTTTGATCACCCCCAAAAGAAACTCTCTGTGCGGTAGCAGTCATTTCCCATTCTTTCTTCCCCGCAAGTCCTAGCAAACACTAATCTACTTTCTATCTCTATGGATTTGCCTGTTTTTGACATTTAAAAAAAAAAGGAATCATACAACTTGTACATATGACATGTTTCACTTAAGATAATGTTTTCAAGTTTCATCCACATTGTAGCATATATAAGTACATTTCTTTTTGTTGCCAAATTATATTCCATTGTATGAATATTGCACTTACCAGTTGATGGATATTTGAGTTGTTTCTGTTTCTTTGGCTATTTTGAGAAAGGCTTCTATGAACACTCATGTACAGGTTTTTATGTGGACATGTTTTCATATCTATTTATATTTAATTACATAGAAACAAACACTTGGACATTATAAGACAATCTTCTAATTCATCTTTTAGATCAAGGAAGAAATCAAGGCAGTAATTATAGAATATTTAGAAGTAGATGACTATTATATTAACATTATATTAAAACTCACAGCATTACATCAAAACTGCACTCAAAGGAAAATTTGTTGACTTTAATGTTATCCCACTGAAAAGAATAAAAAGTGAGTTAAGGATTCATTTCAGAAAATTCAAACAGAACCAAAGCAACAATAAGTAATAGGAGGAGCCAATAAAAAATAAAAGTAACATAAAAGGAAGCCAGCCAACTAATGGTACAATTTCAGGCAAAGGCAGGTGAGTGGTAGCTTCAACTGGATCCTGCAGGGGAACCCTGTAGTTACGTTCTTTCCCAAAGCAGTCTTGACTTGAGGATTTAAAATGAAGAGATTGGGCTTTCCTATTCCCGGCTCACATTCCCTTTCCCCTTCCTCATCAATCATTGGGTAAGGTCCACTCCCAGGACACTTGTAGCTCTAGGTGGTAGATGGATGAAGCTATTCAGTAGCCTGAAGGCATTTCTCCAAAGAAGAGTCTTACCTAAAGGTGGTGGCATGGTGGGTCCACACAGAACCCGTAAAGAGATCCAAGGGGATCTGGGGCGAGCTTTGAGAATGTCCACCTCATGGTGACCTCTGGCTCTCCTTGTCTTTGTAAAATTGTTCTTTGTCTATGTGGTCACATCTTACCATGCAGGCCAAGAGAATGAACTGGATTACATAAGCTGTTGAAGGGGACAGCTTGTATTAAGTGAGAGTACTTTCCTGGCTTGGTTGGGACCTGGAATCCCTCTACTTGTGACCATGCATTATATAGCCTGTATAGATATGTACATACCTGTTTACTTGGCATTACTATGGTTCACATTAGCACACCTTCCTGGTCATGGCTTAGGCAGTTTCTCACATGGTTTCTGCTATGGGTGACTTTGTTCCTTGCCATAGTGAGTCCCAGAAATCCCTTTGGCCCTCATCTCAGTTACCTCTCTCCCCTTGGGAGCATGGGAGAACTTTGAGTTCTGTCCACACCTTACTTGGACATAGAAAAACTAGACCCTGAGTCTTCCTCTGCCTTTCCATGCCCTTGCTTGACCATAATGGAGCTGTCCCTGAAGTTGAAGTCAGGGCAGCCTGTAGAGCAATGTCCTCCCATACCTTAAAACGGAATTGAAGAAAGTCCCCTCTGGTCTTGTTATTTCAGACATGCTATTTTCAGAGGCACTCATTTCCTTCCCTGCTTGTTTATCTCCTTTTTAAATTTCTTCATGTGAGAAGCGGCAAGTGTGGTGCTTTACACTTCCTGTGTACTGTGTATTATATCCTCTTTACCTGGGGCACAAGCCCCTGTGGCCTCTGGCCACGTCAAAGGTGGATGGGACACTTATCTTCACTACGGAAAACATTGTCTGATCTGAGTCACGTCCTCTTGATAAGTTAAAGTGGAAGATAACGGAATGTAGAAATTCCTTTTCTTTTGATAAAGCCTAGTTTGGAAGTCTTGCTGCGTATTTGAAAATTCAATTTTCCAAGTCAGAGGCCAAACTATAGCTTGCTTGCTTTCTCTCTATCTCTCAATCTCTCTCTCTCTTTCTTTCTTTTTGAATTCCTGTTTAACAATCTTAATTTGCCCCAAGGCAGATGCATGCCTCAGGCTGCCTCTAAAGAGAGCTGTTTCTAGCAGAAAATTTAAAGAAAAAACACAGTAATGTAATTGTTAGAGCAGTACAATTCTGACCCAATATTCTGATTTACAACTGGAAGAGAGGTATCAGGTTTTGGTTTCTATTTAAAAAACATAACTGAGCCCTATCTGGTGTGGCTCAGTGGACAGAGCACCTGACTGCAGACCAAAAGTTTGCTGATTCAGTTCCCAGTCAGGACAGGACACATGCTGGGGCTGAGAGCCAGGTCCTCAGATGGGAGTAGGTGAGAGGCAGGCAACCAACCAACTGATATATCCCTCATACATAAATGTTTCTTTCCCTCTTTTTCTCCCTTCTTTCCCCCCTCCCTAAAAATAAATAAATACAATCTAAAAAAACAAAACAAAAACAAAAAAAAAAGCCAAAACCCTAATTGGTTAGGAAACGCAGTGCCTGAAACCAGTGTCTTCACCTATCAGCAAATAGGGACCACATGTGTATTTTATCTCCTCAATATTCCCCCCAGGGTGTGTCACCCAAATTTGTAGAAAGAGGCAAATGATCACAAAACTTATTATTCATTGCAGTAGACCACTATTTCTTCACAGCATACTAATTTTAGGAAGCAGTACAATTTCCTAGTTAGTGGTTAGTCACCAACCCTAGTAGCCTTTCATTTATTTCTCCTTTTGTCTGACACCAACATGGCTCTGCATGGTGCTGTTACTGATCCAGTCTTTGTTTAAATTTTGCATTAATTTTGACTTTAAAAAATTATACATTAAAATATTACATATCTTTTTTTTTAAACAAGGTTACGTTATTTCATTTTACTTATCTGTTTTTAGAGAGGGGGGAAGGAGAAAGAGAGGGAGAGAAACATCACTGTGCAGTTGCCTCTCATGTGCCTCCAGCTGGGGACCTGGAGTGCAACCTAGTTATGTGCCCTGACTGGGAATTGAACCAGTGATACTTGCTTCGCAGGCCGACACTCAATCCACTGAGCCACAGCAGCCAGGGTAATATTACATATCTTGATTACTGTGTTTTCTGGTACCCCCTTAAATTTTACACCTGGGGCAAGAGTCTCACTTGCCTCACTCTAGTGCTACCCAGCCCTTTGTCCTCATGGTTCAATGCCACAAAGCTTTCTCTCATGTCACTAATGGGTTCATACTTCCTCTGAATTTATATAAACTTCTCTTTACCATTGTTACGACCTTAACACTAGAGTCACATTTGTACATGTCTTATCATCCATCCTTCCTCGTTCAGTTATAAACCATTGGAGGTTGAAATCCTGTGGGTTTTTAAATTTCTTTTGATTAAATTTATTGGGGCAACTTTGGTTAATAACATTATATATCTTTATAATACAACACTTGTATACTTACTCCATTGTGTGCTCACCACCCAAAGACTAGTTTCCTTCTGTCACTATATATTTGACCTCCGTTACCTTCTTCGTCCTTCCCCCGCCCCTTTCCCCTCTGGAAACCACTGTTCTGTTGTCTGTATCTATAAGTCTGTTTTGTTCGCTGCTTTTTGTTTCATCCCACAAATGTGTGAAATCATATCATTCTTGCCCTTTTTCATCTGACTTATTTCTCTTAGCATGATACTCTCAAGACAATGGACTACTTACTCAGCCATAAAAAGATGAAATACTGCCATTTGAAATCCTGTTTTGATTCACCTATGCAACCTTCTAACATGTTAAAATACCTGTACAATAAAGGTTTACTTAAAGAATAAAGCACATTTAGCTTCATAAGGAAGAAGAGTATAAAATACATTTATTTATTTTTTTAAAGATTTTATTTATTTACTTTTAGAGAGAGGGGAAGAGAGGGCAGAAACATCAATGTGTGAGAAATACATCAATCAGTTGTCTCTCACATGCTCCCAGCTGGGGACCTGGTCTACAACCCAGGCATATGCTCTGACTGGTAATTGAACCGGTGACCTTTTGGTCAGTAGGCCAGCACACAACCCACTGAGCCACACCAGCTAGAGAGTAAAATACATTTTAGAAAAATTTATACCAGAATAGTTACAACTTTTTTTTTAAGCAAGAGTTCTTGGGTAATTACTGGGTTGTTGAAAAATTAACACCTTATTCTTGCATGATACAGTGAAAGAGAATTATTATTGTATTTCACTGAATTTCTGTCCCTTTTGCATACTATGACTGATAGTAGTCAGAAAGGTGGTAGAAAAATACACGAAGGAAACAAAGGATAAAATCCTGGAACTCGATGTTTTCCATTAATAATCTACAAAAAGGATAATCCACATGGAGATAACCAAGAGTTGATTATACAATTTATCTTTAAGTGATCTGATACAATGTTGCCATAGGATGTGACACAGTAGTTTATTTCTAAAATGTTAGATTCTGTTAGTATTTCCAGATCAAACTTTGTTTCCTTCTTGACATAATTGATTACTGCTCTCACTGGAATTTATTTTAAAGTAATTCTAAACTGAAAAACTGCAAGGAAAGTAAAAAATGCGTATTTCTCTATTAGGGCAGCTGTGTCTAGAATAGCACAGCAGAATCCTTTTTTTCTTTTTGCTATTTGATTTCTGTACCTCTTTATTGCTCTATCCATTCTAGAAAGGACAGGTCACTCATTAGTCTTTTGAACGAAAATTATTTGAACACACAGTTTGAAAACATCCTACCATCAGTAGTAGTGAATTAGTGTATGAAACAAATTTGAGGGTACTATAAATGAATTATGCCTTTTTCCACCACACAGTCAAGTCCTTTGTTACATTTCCCCACATACATCAGTTAGCTATTGCTGTATAACAAACAACCCCAAATTTTAGTAGCTTAAAACAACAATCGGTTGTCCTTTCTTATAAGATTATGGATTGACAGAGAGGATCTGCTGATCTGAAACAGGCTTGGCTAGTCTTAGGTAACCTCACGTATAGGTCTTGAGGGCCAGCCAATCTAGGACTGCCCAAGATGAAAGCTTGCCTTTGCCCCTCACATTATGTCATGCATAGAAGGCAACCTGGGGTTGCTACCATGGTAGTCATTGTGGTTCCAAGACAGAACAAAAACATGCAATCCTTTTCCAGGTTTAGGCTGGGTACTCTTATATTATTACTTCAACTGCATTCTATTGGCCAAAGTAAACCATAGACTATCAGGATTTACTGGGATCAGGTGTAAAGTGACATTGTATGAGGCATGGAGGCAGGGAAGGAAAACTGGAGTTGGCCATTTTTAGAATCAGTTTATACAATGTGAGATGTTCTCTTAATTTCTTTTATGACTTATCCTTCCAAAATACTTGAGGTAGAGTTCAGAATAATGTATTTATGCAAAAACACTTTTATATAAAAATATAAACATAAGCTTAGGTGTGGTTGGCAGAATTTTGAGATGATCCCTAAGATCCCCACCCATGGTGTCCATGCCATCTATCAACCTCTTCCTTTGAGTATGAACAGGATCTGCGAATATAATGGGATAGTTACGCCATCGGTTAAATTACTCACATAGCAAAAGTGATAAGAGTTGCTTTCATGATTATGTGACATTATATAAAAAATACGTCTTAGTGGATTAGAGAGGTTCTCCTGCTGACTTTGGAAGTAAGCTGCCATGTGGTAGGAGGGTCTGTGAGAGGAACATGTGGCAAGGGGTTGTGAGTGTCCCCTCAGAACTGAGACTGGACCCAGGTTGAGCAAGGAAGTGGGAATCTCAATCCTACATCTGCCCAAAACTAAATTCTGCAACAACCATGTGATCTTGAGCTCCAGAAAGGAATGCAGTCCAGCCATCACCTACATTGCAGTTTTATGAGACAAACCAGTGAAAATACTGTTGGTATTTGGGGGTCTTCCTCACAAACTAGCAGCTTTGGTGCGGATCTTGGCTGAGGCTCCGGGTGTCTGTGAGAAGCTTTATGACATCTATTTTCTTTGCATTGCTTTGATTTATGGCTCCTAATAGAACTTTAGGAAGAAGTCAGTTCTGCAGGGCTGGTTCCATGTGGGTGTATCTGTTAAGAAGGTATTGGGCTTAAAGGGGCAGAAACCCAATATTAACTCATATTTTATTATAAGAATCCAGGGGATTTTATGGAACCTAAAAATAAGCATGTGGCTGAGATTCAGGAATCATTCAAAACAGCCCTTGAAAACTTCTAGTAAATTTCAGCTCTATATTTCAGGCTATCTATTTGTTACAGAACCCCTGGGCTGTTCCACTTGAAAACAAACCCACGGGTTCTTTAGTTAGGGGTCCGATTGCCCGCCGCCAGAATTACAACTCTGAATATTATAGTTGAGTGAAAAGAAAATTGTTTATTTAACAGTTACACATATCCTTGCCTCCCCTCTACCAAACCTAGCCAGTTTTAGGGAGGTCAGAAACACTGTTTCCCTACTTTCCAAACACAGTTCAGCTTTACCAGCGGCTGCCAATCATTCAATCTGATTGGGGAGGTCCCTTCTGTGCTGTGGTGCCCTTCAGCTCTCAAAGCAAAACCGCCAGGATTCTCAGCCTCCTTGCAAACTGTCTTCTTTCTGTAAACCGCATGGACCTCCTCTCCTTTGTCAGAGCACCCCTGCTAACACCCACCAGCGAGGGAGACAGCCCCAGAGTGCGCCCCCCTAAAGTGTTCGCAGCTGCCTATATATCCCTGACTGCGTCCTCTGACTCAGTGGGTGTTGCCAACAGTTCTGACCATTCACAGAACCCCACGTAGGCTCTGTGTGCTTTCCGTACCATCACCTGGTTCAAGACTCCTCCTATCCACCTGAGGCCTTGGAAGCATCCAAGCAATTTTACATAATGAAAGACACCAGCCATCAGCCTCAGGCATGTGGAGGCATTCTGAAAGCTGCTTCCTTCTCCCCATCCCCCAGCCATAAACTCCGGGGATTTTTGGACTCCCCTGTTTCTGAAACATATCCATCCATCTATCTATAATATGCATATATGTAAATGTATATATTTACATATATACACATATGTTTGTCTATGTCTCTATCTCTACTTATATTGTTTTTTATCTCTCTACTTTTCCATAGAGATTTCCCTCCCAACTTTTCTAGCTGTTTAATGGGAACCATGACCTTAAGCCCTGATAGTTTGGGAACTTCATATCAGTCTCAAAGTGCAGTCCCCAATCAGCAGCATTAGCCTCACCTGTGAATTCACTAGAACTGTCAAGTCTCATGCCCCACCCCAGACCTGCAGAATCAGAAACTCTGGGGTGGGGCCCAGCAGTCTGCTTTAACAAGCCATCTTTAACAAAGTGACTCCAATGCATGCCAAGTTTGAGGACCACTTGTTTCTATTTTATGGCTTCAGCCATCTGGCTGACCAGTTTGTAATCCCAAGGTCAAAACTTTCAGTGAAGGGTTATGGGCACAGCTTGAGTCTGGGACCCACCTCTGCACTGATCAGCTTCGGCTCCACAGCTGGGTCATCTGGGCCATGCTGTAACCTCACTCTCCCATTGCCAAATGCTTGAACAGAGTGGAGATGAGAGCAGTTTCAAAAAACAGGCCATTTGGAAAAGAAGTGGGATGTGGAAGAGAATGCTACGTGGAAGAAACAATAGGAAAAACAAGGGCCAGACTGACATCCTGTGACCCTGAGAGCTGTCACTGGCTCAGCAAAGCCTTGACCAGAGCTGTCAGAGAAGTTAATGAGACCCAGATGCTGACCTGCTCGGGGGCAGCATGCGGAATGAAGCTCCCTACTTTCACAGGGATTGGCCTGGCCCCGGTCATGCTTTATTGCATTAAATGTCACACTGACTCATTTCTTCTTACTTTGCATCCCTTTTCCTGGAGCTGCTCCATCCAGTTTATTGCTCGCTTAGGTCCTGGAGGCTTTAGTTAGAACAGTGATCCTCAAAAGGCAGGTCCCTTGCCTCTATGGGTCTCAGGCTCTTCCAGGCGTTTCATAGCTCAAACCGTTTATATAATGATACTAAAATATTATTTGTCCTTTTCACTGTATTGACATTTGTACTGATGGTGCAAAAACATGACAGGTAAAATAGCTGGTTCCTCAGCCTGAATCAAAGCTGTGATCCCGAAGTACTAGTAATGATTGTCTTCACTGCCATGCACACCCAGTGTATGTATTTCAAAAAGGCAGTTTCACTTAAGAATGTCATTGATAAAGAAATATAAATGTTATTATATTTATTAATAAAATAAAATTTATTTGATCAAATTTCAACCCTGGAGTACATACTTGTCCTTTTAATGTTCTGGGTGACAAAATGTAAAATGCACATAAAGCACCTCTACACAGAAGGATGATAGTTTTCTCAAGAAGAAATACTCGAGCCTTGACCAGTGTGGCTTGGTAGGGCATCATTTGGCAAGGTGAAAGATTGCTGGTTCAATTCCCAGTTGGAGCATATGCCTTGGGTTCAGTCCCCAGTTGGGGACTATCTCTAAAAAGTAAATAAATAAAAGCTTTTAAAAAATGGAAGTATGTGGGCAGTTGTTTGAGCTGTGAAATGAATTAGCCACTTTTTAATGGAAAACCTTCTATTTTTTTTTTCTTGAAAGAATAACTGATAGACAAGCTATCGTGGTTGGCAGACACTTCCTCAAAAGTAAAGTGAGTCTGTCACTTCAAGGAAAACAACTAATGTATTTGTTGCCAAAGATAACATTTGAGCTCTTAACTGATAACTATAACTTTGGAAGACTTGTATCTACCACCATGAGCTTGACAGCTTCCCAATACTTAAAACTTTCTTTGATGAGATCTATGGTGGTATTAATCAATGTAATTTTTCAATATTGTATAATGCCGTATTAACATTTAGGAGATCTGCTTATCTCAGTGAACCAATATTTTCAAAATGACCAATTCATGATGTTACAAAATTATGTGTGGGTAAGAGATCCATTCAAAATGCAAGATAGACCCATGTATTTTAACATAAACGGCATTATGTTAAAATTTCATTAATATAGTTTGAGATTCCACATTATAACTAACTTTGAAGAAATGACCACTTGTAGAGTTTTAGTATAGTGTCAAAAAAGAATCCAGAAATGATCTGAAATGGCTATTAAAATAGTCCTCCTTTTCCAACTACTTATCTATGTGAGGCTTAATTTTCTTCATATATTTCAACCAAAACCACAGAGCAAAATATATCGAATGCAGAATCAGCTATGAGAATCCAGCTGTCTTCTATTCAACCAGACACTAAAGAGATTTTCACAAGTGTAAAACAATGCCTATTCTTCTCACTAATTTTTTTTTGTGTTGGAAAATACAGCTATTCTTCATAAGAAATGTTATTTATGTTAACATGTAATGGGCTTATTATTGTTATTTTTTAATGAATTAAAAAATAAAAAAAAATTCTTAGTTTTAATTTCTAATGTGGTAAATATTGATACATTAACCCATATAAAAGTTGTTGGAAGCCTCAATAATTTTCAAGATTTTTAAGGGGTCAGGAAACTGAAGAGTTTGAAAACTACTGAATTGGAGTGCAGCTAAGCTGTTGTTACTAAGAGGCATATAGAGAAAAAAGGATGACAAAGTGGTTCAAACAATATAGAAATTTCTCTTTTTAAGCAAGGGTCCAGAGATCAATAGAGAGGAAGTCGGGGCAATTAGGTCTCAGATTACTTCTGTCTTTTTGCTCTTATTCTATCCTATGGCTAGAATTCAGGATGTATATATTGTATCATACATATATTTATTTAAAATATTTTATAATGACATTTCATTATGATTGGTTTCTTTAATCACTTTTATAATTTCAGGATGATTGATTTCATTCATAATCCTTTGTATCTTTATATATTTAAAACATCATGTTGTTAAGGTCTCAGGGGGTTCACTGGCAGGCCAAGCCAGTCCGTGATACAAAATAACTAAGAAGTCTAAGGTCTTGTTCCAAAAAGGAAAGAGAATAGCCGGCAAGAGGGCAAGAACCATCCTTTTAGTGAAATGCACCCAGACTTTCTGTTCACATGACTTTGTTAAGAACTTAGTCACAGGGCCACATCTAGCTGGGAAATGTATTTTCAAGTTGGAAGGCCATGTGTCTTGCTAAAACTTGAGGATGAGTGGAGGTTAAATTACTACAGAGATAAAGGAATATTGAACACTGGGGTGAAGGACACTTCAGTCTCTTTTCAGGGTTCGATAGGGCTTTATTCTCTTTGACCATTCTCATTTTGCCTCTCTGCTCCTCATCCAGTCTCTGGAGGCTGTTCTTTCTTCTCAGTGATGAGTAAATTTGTTCTCTGATCATCCATCCCAACCACCCTCTTCTGAACAGTTACTCAAAATAGGACTCTGAAGTCAGTGTCATATCTGCCAAAATCAACAAGCTGGCATGTGAAAGTTAAAAAAAAGCTGGCAGGACGATCTCAAAGCATCTCCTCTTCCTCAGATAAACATTTATTAGTTACAAAGTGAAAACATAGTTGCTTTACAGTGGAGAAACCTGATAGACAACACCTTAATCAAGTGATCAAAGCTAACATCCCTAATAATAGACACATTGATAACATATATCCCCTGACATAAAACACCTCTGTGGTGTTCTTCTGCCCAAATCCTGAATTTTAATATTATCATGGCGAAACATTCAGCAAATCCAAATTGAGGGGCGCTTACAATATAACTGACCAGTACTCTTCAAAAATGTCAAGGTTATGAAAGACGAAGAAAGACAGAGGAACTGCCACAGATTAGAGGAAACTAAGGAGAGATAAAAACTAAATGCAATGAGGCATCCTGGATGGGATCCTGGAACAGGAAACATGGCATTAATGGAAAAGCTGACAAAATTCAAGTAAGGTCTGTAGCTTAATTAATAGCCTTGTAACAATGTTAATTTCCTGGTGTCATTAATGGTCCTATGGCTATGTGAGATGATAACTTTAGGGGAAACTGGATAAAGGACATTTGGGAACTCATTGTATTATTTTTGTAACTTATCTATCAGTATCAAACTATTACAAAATAAAAAGTAAAAAAATAAAAAAAGACTGGCAAGTACAGAGATGTCTTCTCTGGGTGGTGGCATGCCAAGGATTTACTACTGAGTGAGGGTCAAGGACTAGTCTATCTCCCTCCCATTCAAAGCTGAAGAAGCAATTCCTACCAGGCAAAGCTCTACTCAAGCTGATGATCCAGGAAGAGTACAGTAGAGCAGATTGTCAAGAAGCACTGGCTTTGGCATCAGAGAGATCTGGGTTTCAGCTTGGTCCCTCTTCTTAAGGACAGTGTGCCCCTCATAAGGTATTTACCCTATGTGAACCTCAATTTTCTCATCTTTAAAATGGGAGAATACAGTATGTATCGTACAGGATTGTTGGGGTATATTTAAGGACATAATGTCTCTGAAGCATAAACTAATGTTCAAAAAAAAAACCCCATTATTATTGCATTATAAAGAAAAGCCTGAGAAGAGTCTTATTACTATTTAAGCTAAAGCAAAGCAGCCACATAAGTATTTATAAAGTGCTTCAAATTTACCACATAATCTCCAAGTCAAGTTACCATTAGTGATGGTAAGGTCACTGCAGTGCTGTGGGCTTTAACTAAACTTACGGCACTGCTGGGGAATCTAATTTAATTGAAACGCACTCTAATTTGGATTACATTTTTTTTCTAATTTAATTCCTCATGCCTTATATTTTCACATAGTTGTTAGTGTATAAATTATTAATTTAGTCACTTTGTTTGATTATATTTTTTCTGGCATTGCTCATCAGTGCTAACGTGTTTAAATATTAGTCTCAGTGGTTGCTAAAAGCAAAGTTATGTAGGAGAAGAACACCCCTCCCCTCCCAACCCAAATCTAATAAAAATGCTGCTTTGTTTACATTGTTTCATGATACAAAGCTTGTGTCTGACCACCTCTGTCTGCCTAATCGTTTTAGTACTACTATCATTCAGCATCTCTAGGGGAGACTAAACTAGGGGAGTCTGAACTCCCCTGGGAGGTTGTTGATTTCCCTGGGCTTCCACAGCTCTTGCTGTGCCCATCTGGACCAGTGCTACTCACCGCGTGGTCTGTGGACCTGTCCCAGTCGGCAGACTCTTACTGGTTTGTGGAAGAAATTGAGAGTGAGCTTTCAGAAACTCCGATAGAAATTTGATGGAGTTATTCTATATTTGTTCATAAAATTAGAAAAGGGGCTTGTATTTTGTATTCTTTGCTTTTTCATTTCATTTTCTTTTTTAGTAATTTGTCGTGATTGTATTTGACCAAAGTGTTAGTAAGCTACACATTAGAAAAAGAAAGCACAAACTGGGTCTTTACCTACAGAAGGAGAAATACTGATCTAAATTATAAGGTGGATCTGGCAAAAGACTATCCAGGTAATGTGTAATTAAACGTAATCCATAAAAAGGAAGACATTTTTATCTAGCTCTACATATTTCGTTAATACAACTTGAGCTAACATTTCTGCCTAGAAGCATCTATGTTAGATTAGAGGCATTTGTCTGTGCGAAATTTTCTGTGCCTTGTGAACCTGCCTAAGGGTGAGTGTATGGCGGGGTGGTTTTCTGGCTGGGAACTTCATCAGAGCATGTATGCTAAACTGACACTGTAATAACTACCACAGTCATCTCTTGACTAGGCCCCTGTTTCCATCCCGGCTCGTAATTTATCCCCCATACTCTTGCCAGGATAACAATCTTAGTAAAACACAAAATTTCATCATGTTACCCTGATGCTTAAAATTCGTCAGGGATTTTTCCATTACTCACAAGGTGAAGTTCAAACTTTATTTCTCTGGCCCATGCATTTTAGAAAGATTATCCTTCCTTGTCTATCTCCTTGTCCCTCCTGGATTCAAAGAACGTCCCAGGTGTCACCTTTTTTAAAAAACTTTTATTAGCATCTGTTTTATGCTGACTTTACTCCCATACCGTAACTTTTCTTTAGTAATTTTTTTTTTTCTGGAGTATCTTTTTCTTCTGTGCAACCTCCTCTTCTGGTTTAGGAACAATCTGCCCTTTTTGAGAGGAGCATCTCAGTGTTCTCGGTGTGGCAGAGAGTGCTTCTGTGTGGGTTAATCCCCCCTGGAGATCTGTAAGTTCTGCAACACATCTTGGAGCTTTGTTCATCTTGATGTGCTCAGTATCCAGAGACTACATATAAAGCCCTAAGTTCAACATTACTCTGTGCATTTTAAACATATGCAGCAAAAAATCAGCACTCTTTTTGGGCCACTGACCTTGTGTGAAACCCCACTGTTTGGTCTGGGCACACCTGCCAACTCCACTATCGTAGACGGAATGGCACACATTGTTTCTCTAAAGTGACATTCTTCAGATACTTGGTGGCTTTTAAGATATGCATACCCTTGATGGCCTGGGCAGTTTCATGAGTGTTTTCAAAGTGAACTTGAAGTTTTGAACCTCTTGATTTGCATGACTTTGTGGGTTTTGGGGGTCAAGTGAAGAGCAAACCATTTTCAGAAGTTCCCTCAGGCCACTTACAGGAAGAACTCAAGTGTCTTCCTTTTTATGAAACCTTTTCTAAACCTTCCCCTGCACACTCCACCCAGGTAGAATTGACTCCTCCCTCTTTTAGGTGCCTACCAGTTTCTGGAACTGCATCAGAACTGCTTTAGTGGGGTTGAGAAAGCAAATAAAGTTATTTAGTTCTCAAATTGAGAGTTAGATGTTGAGTGATGCTGTTTGAGGATACATGTGGGGGAGGCAGTGGCTAGTGAACGCTGATGAAGTTCTGGAAGACATTGGAGAGGTGACTGGGATGGCTCCCCAGCCCTGAACTCTTCTGAGTGGTGCCTGGAGAGTGGGTGGAAAAGGCCCGCTTCCCTGCAAGAGCTCCCTGGCCTGGGGCACTGCTAAGGAAAGCAGAGTTTTACGTAACTGAGTAACTAGATTACAATTAAGTTCACTAAACCAGGCATTCAGCTCTTCACTGAAGGACATTCTAACTGGCACCCCAAAGCACCTAATGGGTGAAGACTAGTATTTACATTTATAACACATTTTTACTAATTAATTTTAGTGTGCTCTCTTTTCAGGTAACTCAGTTAAGAAGTTGTGCCTGAAGTTTCATGTCATTCAATCAAATGGAATATCACGGTTGTAAAGAGGTGAAGACCTGAAATAGTAGATTAGGCATTTGGTTAAATGCAGTCTGTATATGGAAAGAAGAGCTTCCGCTGTCGGCAGTACTTGGATTTAACACACTACTTCTTGATATACTGATGATGCCAGAATATATTAAGTTAAAAATATGTTCAAGTTGAATTAGCTTTATATTGCCAGTCAGATTGCAGAGTTTTTCAACTTGGATCTTAGTTATATATTAGCAACCATGGTTGAATTCCTTAATTTTTCTTTTTAAATGAAGAATTCTGAGAGCCATAGAGGTGAAGTGGATTGTCTAAAGTCACACAGCTATTTAATGGCTGAGCTCAACCCATCACCCAGGTATTACCCATATTTCCTGAATAAATATTATGACATTTGGCTTGACAAAGTAAATTTTCTGATTTGTAAACCTTTTAACGAGAAAGTCTTTCAGAGGTATCACATTTTGTAACCCGTTACACAAAGAACCTTCATCACTGCAAAGAAAATAAGATTGAGTCTGTCCTGGGATATCTATCTAGTTTATTTGATTCCCACGACCTCAATAGTATGGAAGGAAGATGTCCGTTTATGATCTCAGAGCTGGTGTCAACGTGTCTGTTCAGTCTTTGGTGTGACTTCCTGATTCTGTTCAACAGCCTTCTACCAGCAGTTCTTCACCAGTACCCCAGTCTCCCATGGAGTAAGTTATGTTGCTGAATGACTTGTGTTTGAATGTTTGCCACTGCGTAGAGGATGGAGAGTTTTGACACAAAAGATGAAAAGGCATGAACCTGTAGTAGGCAGGGCAAGTTGCCCACAAATGTTAATGTGCTCCAGCCCTGGCTGGGTAGTTTGGCTGGTTGGGGTGTCATCCCATACACCAAAAGGTCAAGGGTTTGATTCCCAGTCAGGGCACATACCCTAGGTTGCAGGTTCGATCCTCTATCAGAGTTCAGGGCTCTTAGGGAAGCAATTGATTGATATTTCTCATACCTCTTTCTTTCTCTCTTTCTTTCTGTCTCTCTCTTTCTCTTCCTTTCCCTTCCTAAAATCAATGAACATATCTTTGGATGAAGATTAAACAACCAAACAAAAAAGTTGATGTGCCCCCTTTCCATTGTATGGAGTCAGAGTTGTTACCGAAAAGTGGCTATTCAGTCATGAACTACATTTCCTTGTCCTAATCCCCACCCCTCCCCCATCTCTTACTTTATGTGTAGATGTAATCACCTGACTAGTCTTCACCAATGAAATGAGAGTGGAAGTGATATGTTATTTTCAATTCAAGGTTTTTTGCTCTCTTCCTTTCTGCTAGCTGGATACCTTAGGCATTGGTGAAGTCAAGAATATGTGGAATCTAATGAACAAACTGAACTAACAAGGAAATTTGTGACAGACTTACAGATGGAGAGCAGAATGACAGCTAGTGGAGGGGGGAGGGTAAGGGGTGGAGGGACTGAACAAAAAGGAAAAAGGACTCGTGGGCATGGACAGCAGTGTGGTGATTGCTGGGGAAGGGGGGTGTAAAAGGACTAAAGGGTAATGGAAAAGTACAATAAAAATTAAATTTAAAAAAAATTTAAAAAAGAATGGAAGGAACCCAGGTCACTGGAAACACCACATGGAGGAGAGCTGCCTGTTGACTAGGAAAAACTCCCTCAGACTCTTAGATAAACAAAAAATAAACTTCAGAAGTGTTTGAGTCCTTACACATTTTGGGTTTGTTAGAGCAGCCAATATTCCCCTAGATAATATAGAGCCTCTGGTTCTAAAAAGTTTTGTTTTCACATTGAAGGTAGACTTTCATCTAAAAATTAGTTTTAAGTATTTTTAAAAAGTATTTAATTTAATTGAGTACTCTAAGTGTTCAGAGAGGTCTCAATTTTCCCCAAGAGCTTAATAATGCAAAATGGATTGAGACACTTGATGAAGCATCTAATAAACAAATTAGGTGTCTAAATTTTGCTGATATCATGCTGTTCACTTCCATATAAATTAGCATTTAATTTTTATATTAATATATAGAGGTGAGGAATGTTCTTCTTTGGACATAGACTAATTTTTATATTTTATGTTCATTTTACATATTTTTAACCTCTTTCTAAAAGAGTTTGCAATGACATAAAAAGTGACTTAGCAACAAAGTTAATAGAAAATGCATTTTAAAAGCAGGATATAGAAAAAAGGACAAGAAAAATTTACAAACTATAATTGTTCATGTGGTTGCTCTGACTGAGTTTCAACTGTAAGTAAGCTTTGAGTCAGGCTGGGTAAGTGGGAGGCATGATCAATTACAACTCAGCCATCACAAAGGAGAAAGAGTGCTCACCCCTCAGGGGAGGCAAAGCTTTCTCTGGTACCAACATCTCAGAGAAAGGGCCTTCAACATTTTCATCTCAAGGGAGCAGGACCGACAGGTAGCAAAATCAAAACAGAATTTTTAAAACTCTCTAACTTAGTTTTGTGAAATGGATTTTTGATGGTAATGGAAAGGGAAGATTAGACTAAGTAATTACTGAAAACCTTTTGTTTATTTTAATTTCTCACATATTTTAACCTTAGAGAACTTGGTATAGCATGCAAATGGCAATCTCAGATATGTTCACATAAAAAATAAACCTTTAGCCTTGGCTGGTGTGGCTCAGTGGATTGAGTGCCTGCCTGTGAACCAAAGGATCCCTGATTCGGTTCCTGGTCAGGGCACATGCCTGGGTTGTGGGCCAGGTCCCCGGCTGGGGGCATGTGAGAGGCAACCACATATTGATATTTCTCTTCCTCTCTTTCTCCCTTCATGCCCCTATCTCTAAAAATAAATAAATAAATAAGTAAATAAATAAAATCTGTAACAAAATAAATAGATAAATACATCTTTGGCTCAGGAAAGGTAAGCTCTGGACCAAATTGCTGGTTTGATTCTAAAAGCATTTTGAACAAATTATGTCATTAGTCAAGGTAAATTGATGTTTGAAGGTGATTGTTTTGACTTCTTGATTATCTCAATGTATGACCTTGGAGTTTTCATAGACTGAGGGTTCTCAGGTTAGGATTCTAAAGAAGTATCCCCATATTAAAGTGCAAAGCATCCTAACCAGACATTTTCAGGTACAAGTCTTTCTCAGCTTTGATTTTATGTGCTCAAAAAATATTGTAGCTGGAGAGATGGTCTTTTAGTCACCATTTTTCAGATGAGAAGATCATGGTCCAAACTATGTTGATGATCAGCCAAAGGTCCCACAGATAGTTAAAAGAGAACTGATATCGAAGAACCCTAATCTGGTTCCAAGCTTGTTTCTACTATGTAACATATGTCTCTGTTAAGTACTAGTTTAATGACATTCTAAATGCAGTAAGGCTTTATTAAACATCATTGAGAGGAAGGACCACCCCAAAATATTTCTAAACTTTTTAAAATTTTTGCTTATTTCTATATTATCTTAAACTTTAGTTGTTTTCATCAAATACAGGTAAGCAATACAAAAAAGAACAACGTGAAAATATTGAAATAAAATTTAAAAATTGAAATATTAATCTCTAGTAGAATGATGTTATGTTCAGATGGCTAATACAGGGTATTTCTTCTATTCTCTGAAGATTTCAAAGCACTTAACATTATCTTAAAACTCATTAAGCCAGGTGCTGAATCAGAGATTGTATGTTAAAACTTTACTCTTATTATTTATTTAATACTATCAAAGGAGTTGGTTCTCAGTGGGAATTGATAGCTCTAAAAGGATAAAACCCTTTCTTCATGTTCTAAAAGGACAAGTACCATTCAGTCAATATTCTTTTCCAAAGATAATCAATAATAATATTAAAAAATAGTCGCAAGTAACTCATAAAAGTATTCTCAAATGAATAATCTAATCAAACAAGTTTTAAAAGTCTTTGTGAATTTATATTGGTTTGATTTGGCATGTGCTGCCTAAAAGGAATAAAGGAATTTGTGAGATTTTATTAGTTAAGGAAGAAAAGATAAAAACCACTTGTTCTTTCTTATCAATTAAAATTTAGAATCTTTATCTCTTAAAAGTTACCCATTGTATTGCAAATTCCTTCTTGTTTTTAAATACAAGAATACTTGAACTGAATGGTGGCTTTATGTTTATTATTCCCTTTTGAAATGTTTGAAATGCATAAATGTTATTATTATGCAATTTATATAGTTTTTGGTTTTTCAAAATATTGAAGTCAATGAGGTTTATTTTTTATATCAAAAAGAGGTTACTTGTTTTCTTGAACTTTGTTTTTCCTGAAAGAAAGTTTGCCAGAATTCAGTTAATTTAATTACAAACATTAATCCCTTAGCACATAAGAGTAATAAATGGATTGTCTATTTGACCCCGGCTACCTTTCAACATGAGTGACTAACTGTTAATTAGAGACCTGTATATATAGTCTAAGAATTGTTCATATTCAAAATAAAACTTTCAACCATCTCTAAAATGACACAGGTCAATGACAGCAATGCATTTTTGAGAAATGGTAGACTACATTGACAAATGCTACTGTGAGATTTTTAAGTGTGTAACACAGACTCATATTCATGGATGTTTTTGATCACTTGCTTTAAGTGTGAACATGTCATCATTTTGGATATGCTGCCTAAAGTTCTAGCCTAAAAACAGAACTCTAGTAGGTTTATTAAAGCGGATGCAGATCCATGGGCAGGGGAATGCAGGCTCATTTCTTTATAATGCAAATTACAGAGGCTGTGCCAAGGGCGAGGGGGGTTAATGACTAGTAAGTGTTGATAACAGGTTCCAACCTCTTCTATCATTTAGTCACTGAGGGACAAAAGAGCAACGCTACGGGGTCACTGAGAAATAACTTCAAATTTTTGATTTGGGCTTATTTCACAAGCAGTATTTTTAAAACAGGAACAAACAAATGAGAATAAAAATCACCTCAAATTGCTTCATCTAAAGATAACACTTAACATTATGCTCTATATAACATGTTAACACTAGTAACATATGCCCTATGCAATACAGTTTAACATTTTTTCTTTCAAAAACTGTATCATTGTTTTATACCATTTAAAATGTTATTCATTTAACCTCATGAATTTCCTCCATGCCTGTAAACATAATTCTAAAACATGAATGGCATCGTATTCCATCATTCATCTCTGTACCATAATTTATTTAACAAACCTTCAGTTTTTTTTGACATTTAAGTTGTTTCAGATATTTTTAGTATAATAAAAAATGCTGCAATGAGCATCTCTATACGTATATTTTTGTACTAGTTCTTATAGAAGTAAGGCTGTTATGTAAAAGGTCATACAACTCCTTAAAATTTCTGGTAAATATTGAAATTTTCTTTGCAGCTTTTGTACCAATTTATACACCTGTGAAATTCCTTTTTCCTCCAAATCTTAAAAATACTATAATTTTTTCAATTATTGCCAGTGTGAAAATACAGATTCCATTTTTAATAGATATTCTTAGATTACTAAAGATTGAATAAGTTGAATATTTTCTCCATATGGTTGTTGGTATTTTCTATTCTTTTTAGTTGCCTCTCTATGTCAGTTTCTTATTCTATTAATGTATTTCTGTTTTCCTGAGTGATTTTAAAGCAACCTTTTATATTGAGGAAAGGAACTCTTCATTTGTCATTGATGTTGCCATTATTTTT
Source organism: Furipterus horrens (assembly GCF_987537825.1). NCBI lineage: Eukaryota > Metazoa > Chordata > Mammalia > Chiroptera > Furipteridae > Furipterus > Furipterus horrens. The sequence goes on from NW_028327177.1 coordinate 119,086,479, forward strand.
TCTTAGTTTTCCATTGAACTTGTAACATTGCTGATGGTGATTTTGATATATAGACACTTTTACTTCTAATGTAGTTTTACCTTGTTATACCTTTCAGTTTTTTTGGGGGGGAAGGGACTTCTACTTTGGATGTCATGCTTAGAAAAAAACAAACCCATCCTAAAATTTAAAAATACTTGTCTATAATTCATTTAATGGTTTCAATGTAACCTTTAAACTATTATGAAATATTTCACATATAAAAACTGATATAAAGAATAATTTAAGAGAGGGAGTGTATGTACTATTTAAGAGCATAGACTTCTGAGCCTGATTTCCTGGATTCAGTTTTAAAACAAATTCATAAGTTCTTGGACTCTCCTGCCTTCAAAAGGTGGAGCTTAATTTCCCTTTTCTTGAGTATGGGCTGAACTTAGTGACTTGCTTCTGATAAGTACGTATTGTAGAAATGATGGGTTGTGTCTTTTTACACTGGGTCATTAAAGACATTGAGGTTTCTCTATCAATCTATCTCTTTATATATCTGTCTCTGTTTCTATCTCTCTTTCTCTCTCATCTCCCTCTCTTTCCCTCTTTGAGGGATGTTAACTACCAAGCCCTGTACATTCAATCAACTCTATGGAGAAGTTTATGTGATGAGGAACTGAGGCCTTTACCAGCAGCCATGGAGGAGGCCAATGGAGGCATCAAGCCAACAGCTACATGATACAGTTAGAAGTGAATCCTCCAGTCCTGTGAAGCCTTCAGATGGCTGCAGCCCCAGGTAATATATTGAATCCAATATTATGGAGACCCTGAAACAGAACCACCTAGCTAAATTGATCCTGGATTTCTGAATCTCAGAATTTCTATGAGATAATAAATGTTTGTAGTTATAAGACTGCCAAGTTTGAGGGTAATTTGATATGTTGCAAGATGACTAATACAGTGGTAATGAATTTTTAAGTTGTGTGATTTTGTGCCTTAGCTTCCTTATTTTAAAATGGAGAAAATAATAGAACTCTCTTTATAAGATTGTTTTGTGAAGTTTATGTAAATGAACATATGTGTAATGAGCTAAAAGTTTGCTATTATATAACAAATATCTGCGTATCCCCACTCAACTTAAGAAAAGATGCTACTGCTAGAACTGAAGATCCATTTATGTTCCTCCTCAAATGTACAATATATATATTTATCTATATAAACACATGGGACTTGTTTTGGTAATGAAGTAAGGTAAAAATCCAATATAATATTTTTTCAAAATGGATAACAAATTTTCTTGGCATAATTTGATTAGTCATTTATCCTTTTCCCATTGATTTAAAGATCACCATTTTAATCTACTAAATGCTTATATATTTACATTTGTTTCAGGATTTCTAGTTTTTCTATTGAATAATGTCCATTCTGCAATCAGTTAAGGTGCTATTTTAATTATTATAGCTTCACAGTATGTTCTAATGCTGGCAGTGCAAGTTCCCATGAATTATGGGGATCGGCAGACTTTGAGATGGGCTCCGGTGAACCCTGCCTCCAGTGTTCATGCTGTTGAGCATGCATATTCTTCCCTTAAGTGCAGGCTGGATTGAATGACTCTCTAGTAAATAAAATGTGGTAAAAATAGTGGCATGTCACTTCGGATGGTAGGTTACAAGAAGGCTGTGGTTTCGATCTTGGAGAAGGTTTTACATTTTCTCATTTGCTTTGAAGCCAGCTGCCTTGTTGTGAGCTGCCTTATGATCAGGCGGCTATGTGCCCAAGATGTGCAGGAGGTCTCCTGACAATAGCCAGTGAGGAGCTGAGGCCCTCAGTCCAACAATTCCAAGGAACTGAATCCTGCCAAGGGCCCCATATGCAAGTGTGGAAGTCGATCCTACTCCAGTTGAACATCTAGTTGGGACCATAGCCCCAGCTGATACCTTGACTTTAGCTTGTGAGAGAACTTGAGCCAGAGGCACCCACTAAATCAAGCTTGTGTTACTGATTCAAAGAAGCTGAAATAATAAAAAGTTTATTGTTTTATGCTGTTAAATGTTGGGTAGTTTTTTGTGCAACAACACACCACTAACCCAATTATTCTTTTCAATATTTTTGTATCCTTCCTCATTTATCCTTTCACAAGAACATTATGTTGTCTTACTCCAAAAACACTTTTGAGGCTTTTAATTGGCTTTACATATATGTCTAAACTATTTGGGGGCCAACTTATACCTCATATAATGAATTTTCCAATAAAAGAGCATGTATTGCACTCACATTATACTTCTTTCATGTGCCCTCCAAATTTAGTTTTCTTTATACATATTTCTTATTAGGTTTGTTATTAGCTATTTTATACTTTTCATTGGTATTCAAATGGGAATAATTTCTAGTTGATTATTGCTTACTTGATTAATGTTTATATATAGAAAATCAGTGGATTTCTCTACATATATCCAATAATCTACCACTTAATTGAATTCTATTATTAGTTTTCATTGTTTCTCACTTTATCTCTTGGGTTTTTCCATATGCACAATAACCTACTATTTTTCTTAAGCAAAATGTGTGTGTTTGTTAATGTGTGTGTTTGTGTGTGTGTGCATGTACCATGTGCATGATGATGGGACACCAAGATTTTAGAAAGAAATAAAAACTGAGTAGCTATGTTTTATTCATTTCTCTCTGCATCACTTAGCATAGCTATTAGGATATAGAAGAATATTGAATGAATGAGTGAATGATCTTCCCTCTTCCTAATTTGCTTTCCTCAGCCTTGTCTTAATACCCTTTTCTGAGCCAGCTCATCATGAGGTTCCTCCATGTTCTGAGCTGAGTCCATGTTTAATATGACATCTGCTAAGTCATCAGCACTCCTCCAACATGATCTAAATGAGTACATTACTTATGCTCAAAGACTTAATGATTTATTGTGGGAGACAATATGAGTATGCATGCAATCATTAAATAATAGATTTATGCTTGATAATGTGGCACTTCCCTGGACACACAAGGGGCTGGTATAAACTAGGCAAATGTACTATCCATTTGAACAGTACTCATGTAGAAGAGGCTGGGCTACACTGAACCAGGGAGTGTGCATGTATGTAACAAGGTAGTGTTTGAGATGGAGTCAGGATCCTATGTGAAGGAATATATTGGGTTCCCAGTCTAAAGGGCAAAGAGAAGCACAGAACCAGGCAATGAATCTGAAAACTGGATGGGCACAAAGTCTCTTCAAGAATACACTGGGACAAATTTCTTAGAATCAAAGTTGTGATAACAGAGAAATTCAACATCTGTCTGGTTCCTGGTGCATAGCTAGGGGTGGGAGTGGCTGCAGAACACTTAAAGGAACCTCACAGGGTTGAGCTGAACTGACTGCAAGGGTAAGTGTTATTCAGAGGAGAGAAACAAAAGTCAGGGATTTTATCAGCTAAGGTAAAGATTTTATTCAAGGTGCAAGGAAAGGTTTTATTCAAAGTGCAAGGAAAACCAATGGAGGGCTTTCAACTTAGGAGTGACATGACCTGACTTACATTTTTAACAGAGTCTTTCTGTTCAATTGAGTTGAGATGGGGGGACAAAAATTGAATTTGGAGTCAGTAGGAGCTAGAAAGAGGTAGTTCTGGGCTGGAACAGGTTGATGGTGGAGATGGAGCGTGATATTCATTGAGGCCTATTTGGATGTAAACAAACAAGAAACATTCTCCAGCCAAGTATTTGAGGTCTTGTACCCTGATGCAACTAGTCTTCATTGTTATTCTGGTGAGGATTGAAGAACTCAAACTGGAGATGGGGAACTCCATCAACCTGGGTGAATGGGCCAGCTGAATGGAATTTTATGAATACATTAAAGGTAGTTCTAGCATTGGAAAGTGTAGTTTATGTCTCTGTGAAGAGTTTCCAGTGCTAACGGAAAATATTTTGAATCTTTATAGCATATTTTATTTATTGTACTACAAAATAAGTTTATTGTAATAAAAATAATGATTTCTGATATTCCCAAGGTGACCCCATGCAAAAACTTAAGGTGAATTTTATATAATTCATTTTATAGGCTTAAGAAACATTACAGGAAAATGTCTTTTAAATAAATGCATAACCATGCTTAGAAATTTAGAAGTTTTATGGCCTGTGTTTTAATATTTTTCATCTTAATTTTTTCCTTTTAATTCTAATATATTCTGTAAAAAACTATTACTGCTTTCCTGCTGGTAGTTTAGCCTATTATAAATTTGGTTAAATTAATACGAAGTTAATGGCTATATTTTAGAGTAACCTCTTGAAATGTAATAGCTTTATTGGAACAAAACTATTTTTTGCCAAAATTATGTGGAACTAATGAAAAATTAATTGCTTTATAAAATGCTGGCTTTTATCTAAAACTAATAATTCCTGTACATCTCTTAATCCTCCCACAAACAGTTGGCAGGAAATAAAATCTAAGTTTACCCATTCAAATTCCCTAAGATCCTCAGAGTCATTTTTATTTTTGCATGATCCAACCTTTTAACATTCTCACAACTTTAATCTTAAAAAACCAGCTTTCTAATTAAATTCAAGCATATCATTCCCCTAAAGGGGAGTTAGGAATACCAAGTCTAACTCAGATTTAAGACCTGTGAGCTAATACTTTTACTTTCTTTACAGTTCACATTGGCATTTTTATATGTCTCCCTCTAAAATGTAGTGATTTTTATTTTTTAAGTTCATGCCTAGGACTATGCCTTTTATCTATTCTTTACTGTGTTTCAATCATAAATAAATCATGCAACAAAATAAATTACTTAATCCTGTGTTTTATTTGAAAACATATTGAAGTCTAGATACAAAGGAAAAAAATCACTTTATGCCTCTGAATTGCTCACACTTTTATGGTTTTGTGTTGCATTCAAACACTATCAAGGTGTTCTATCAATAACAATTGTACACAAGAGCCACATTTGGAGATTTTTAAAATTTTGTTACTTTTTGATAAGGATTTGTTCAAATAAACTCTCCCCACAAACTTTCCTTTGTCATCAGCTTTCACCATTATTCTACTGTTTTAATGATAATTCATTTTGGTGTATAACTATTTAGCAGGAAGGTTATTAATCCCCAGCTACTTCTGAAAATGAGACCACATGTGATTATTTTATCCCTTGTTTTTTTGCTTAGCATTCCCTCCTGTCTTGATTTAGTAGGAGAGCCTTTCTTAACACTCTGAAAGGGAAAAACAAAACATTACCCAACTGAATTTGTTTATTAAGCTTTTTTAACATGAAAGGGAAGTAGTCCAAATTTCAAAACAGGTTTGGAGAATGCGATTCATGTGTTATCGAGAAGCATTCTCTTCCACAGACTTCTCCCCTCGAAAATGTTTTTTCATACAGAGAATGGACCCTTGTTTCTTAGGTTAATTGCTGGCATATAATGAGGTTTGGTTGCATTTTTAGTAATTTCCAGATTCTATTCCAGGACATTTGGGATAGAGCCCAAGAGCTTAGCATGTTTTCCTTTTTTCATGGTAAAATTGTGCAAATATGCATTAGAGTGTGAAAACAAACAGTCTAATACATTTTTGCAAAGCTCTTTATGTTTACTGTTTATTGCAGATACCAGATCCTAATTAAAATGCGCTAACAAAAGCCAAGATACAAAGAACAAAGATATAACGAAACTTCATCTTTATAAAATATTTGTGATTAATCCTGCGGGATGTATGGCCTCGTAGCACTGCCCTGGAATTCTAAAAGCCTTCTTCAACCACACTAGAAGGGTGATAAGATTCAGCTCGTCTGGTAGGTCAAGAACGACAAACCATGTTGTGGTTACTTCGGGGTGCTATACCCTTTTGGAAAGGTACTCATAATTCTTGATTCAAGATCTTGAGTTTTCCCCCCTATATATTTGAAGTGAATAGCAATGAATTTCATTGGAGTAATAGAAAGAAGAGTCATTAAAAGCATATTTTGGGCTAGAGATGAATTTAGGTCTTTTTTGTTCAGTTGATATTTTCTATGTGTGAGAGAAATTATTTTTTGTTACTTGTGAATGTAGGAAAATTTAAAAGGTAAATAGAAACATAGAGGATGGCATCAAACAATGGAACAAAAAGGGATTTGGAGTGACAACAACAAGAATTTGGATTGGGACTCTCTAGCTTTGTGATCTAAGGTCAGTGATCTAACTTCCAGAAGTCTAGTTTCTTCATCTATAATAGGGGGTTATCAATAGTAACCTTATGAAGTTGTGAGGATTAAACAAGATTAGTTAGGTAACACACTCATGTTGTTACAAGCAAATGCATTCATTTTTCCAAAAGGAAGTGCGCACCACAAACTGTGCAGTGAGATTAAGGGGAAGAGAAGTGGAGAATCCAATAGGCGAGAAGCCCAAAACACCATTTTACCCTTGTTCTATTTAGTTTGCATTTAAAATTTTTCTCTTGAACAGCTTCTCTTTTCCATCTATTCATTTGCTATATATGGGCAGATTGCAGGAGGAGGGTACTATGTATTTTTAAAAATGGAGAAATCTTGTGAAAATTCTTTATGTATTCCAATAGCCTTCAAAGTGGGGTCCTTGACCAAATAAATCAGCATCACCTGGGAATTTGTTTAAAATGCAAATTATTGGGTCTCCTCCCTTAGACCTACTGATTCTGGTGATGGGGTCCAGTAATCTGTATTTTAACTATTTCTCTACCTGATTGTAATGGAATTTTTTAACAGCAGTCTTGATAATGCACATGTCCCAACACCCAGAGATCTTTTTTGTACATAACAAAGAGATCTTGAGAGACAGTGTATCATAATATTTAAGAACATAATATGTAGATCAGAATATCTTGATTTGTAGCTCAGCTCACTTACTTATTAGTTCTGTGTCCTTGGGCAAGATTCTTAACATTTACCTCAGTTTCTGCTACTGTAGAATGGAGATAATAATAGTATCTGACTCACAGGAATTGGTGAAACTGTAATACATTTAAGGCAGCACCAGACAAACAGAAAGCTTAAAGAAATATAAGCTATTATTTTATTATCTAGTAAATATAGAGGATATTGCAAAATGTAGAGAATCAGCAAACCAGCCAGTCCGGGAGGTAGTGAATCTCAAATTGTGGCATAGACAGTGGTACCCTGGTTACTCATCAATTTGTTCTAGAACTTGTGATGAGTGATGAAACTGATGCATACTAAATGATGAAGTATTTTCTCTCGCAGGGTGGCGTTGTGACTCATACAAGTTCTAGGAAGTGTGATGAGTCCCGAGCAAGTGCCAAGTGCCAAAACATTTTTTTCTGGCCAAAATGTGACAAGTATAGTGTTTGATGAGTTCCGAAGCAGATGAGTACCGAAGTATGACTGTATTTCTTTAATCATTCATTATTTCTTCACCAAAGATTTGTTGTCAGCTTAGTATAAGCCAGGCATTATGAAAGATAGTAAAGTTATGGTAAAGAATAAGAAACATCTGATTTATGCCTATATGATGCTTAGAAGGAGAGAGAGATATTAAAAAGTAATTTTACAATTATTTAATTGATGACAATTGTAATGAGTGCTATGAAGGAAGAGTCCAGCATGTTATGAGTGTTTAACTGGTAAACCTAACTCAGCATGTAGTGGATGGTGGCGGAGGGTCAGTGGAACTTCGCTAAGAGAATATGATGTTGAGCCCTGAAGGATTCATGGTAGTTTGCTAGGCAAAGAAGGGTGTGAAGGCAATTATTCCAAGGAGAGAGAACAGCATATGTAAAGGTCCTGAGGTAGGTAGGAGCTTGGTGCTTTGGATGACCTAAAAGAAGACTTGTACAACTGGGATATGGGGACAAGACAAGATTAAATTATCTAGATGGAGATAATTGAGGGGTTTAAGCAAGGAAGTAACATTTGTTTTTAGAAAGACACCTCTATGAATTGGAGGGGGTAAGAGATAAGAGGAAACTGGTAGCTATGTCAGTAGCCCAAGAGATGGAGAGAGGCTGATGGAATTGAGGAATTATAGATTTGGTGAGATATGGAGTAGGAGCTAGAGGGAGGTGTCAAGAATGTGTTCTCTGAGGCCATTGACATTAAATTCCTTCAATAAGAATGCACCTAGAAAGAGCAAGTTTAGCAGGTCATAAGTCAGTTGAGAATGAGGGACATGTGGAACATCAAAGAAAATGACATAGAGTAGGCTGTTAATTATGTGAACCTGGACATCACAGAGCTAGAGACCTCTCCAACAGAGGGAATGATTGGTTTGTATAGAGTAACTGACTCAGTGGGAATGGATAAGATTATGAGGGTATCCAGGCAGATTTTAGATAAGAAGTCTGAGGATTGAGCTCAACAGAACACCGGCAGTTGCAAGTGAAGCAGAAGGGGACAAGGCCTTAAAGGAGCAATGGCCAGAGAGGCAGGAGAGGAGGTTGGGAAGGCACAGAAGCTTAGGAAAGAGAGGGCTCCACAGCGGAGGAGGGAGCCAACTGGGCCAAGTATGATGGCAACTGAAAAGCGTCCATGGAATTAAGCTCAAGAAAGGTCCTTGGCAACCTTCATGAGAACAGTTTTTGAGGAAAAGTAGCTTGTAAAATGAATGAGAAATGAGGAAATAGAAATCATAAAGTCAGACATATTTGGCTGAGCAGGAGCAAACAGAAATAAGATGTTAATTTCAGGGTGACATGCAGCCCAAGGAAGATAGCTATTTATAGAAAAGAGTGTTGAACATGTTTTAAGAATGGCAGGGAACTGTAAAGAGTGTGTGTTGATAGTGGGTGTTTTGAGGAAGTAAGAGAGAGAAAACCACAGTGTAAATGGAGGGTCTGGCTTTAGACACTAGCCTTAGAAAGTACCAGCAGTTCCTCTGTTGAACAGGAGGTCAGGAGGATGGGGTGTATACAGATTCTGGTGAATTTGTAGGTTGGGTGGTGGGAAGTTGAGAGGTTTCTGTTTGGTGGCTTCTATTTTCTCTGTGAGGAGTAGGCAAGGCCATCTGTTCATTGTGATAGAGGAGCTGTAAAGGTTAGAGATTTGAGGAAAGTGAAGACTGAATTAGTCATTGAGAGTAGAAAAGGGAAGTAAAAATATAGCATGGTTATTGTGAGAATCCAGATAAGAATGGTGACCGTGAATTTGTAAAGGCATGTATGTGTGTGAGCCTCTGTTCTCCCAAGGCTCATAGATTCGTGGGGACAAACACACAAATGGTTATTTATAACACAGTATAAGAAGTGAAGTATTTCTATGAACTGTAAGAGTTCGTAGAAGGGAGGCTTCTAACTTGGGACCTAAAGATAAGTAAGCATTAGGCAGGTGAGGAAATGGAAGGAGAGTGTATGAGTAGGGAGGGCAAATATGACTAAGCCAAGAGGTGTGGGAAAACATGGGTCCGATGGGATGCTGAAGGAAGTTCCCAGGTAGAGCAGAGTGTGTGAGGGTGTGGGGAATCCAGGTGAGAATGACTGGTTAGAACAGCAGTTGGACAGGAGGCGGGTGGGTAGCTCAAGCATGGCCTAAGCCGGTGGTTCGCCTGCAGAGACCAGCAACATGAGCATTCCCTGGGACCTAGTCAGAAATGCAAATTCTTGGCCTCCACCCCAGATCTAACCTACCAGAAATTATGAGAGTGGGCCCAGTGGTCTGTGTTTTACCAAGTCCTCCAAGTGAGGCTGATGCTTGAGAACCAGTGTTCTTAAGCAACGGGGAGCAATTGATTGAAGTGCTTTTTAAACAGGAGGATGGCATGATGAGAGACAAGCTTATGGAAATCTGGAGGGTCCTGTTTGTGGATCCCAGCCAGGGATTTCTGCAGGGCTAATTTGTCAGCTGGGTTACTGATCCTGGGGCAGAGAGGGTTTTCCAGCCATTTATCTGGTGACCAGAACCAACTTGGAAACTGGCTAATGATCTCCAGCAGCTCTCTGCTGCCCCCTTCTGTCCACAGGCCACACTCAGGGCTCCCAGGCCCATGGTTCTCAGGTCCACACCTCCCAGCCTGATCTCTCTCTCTCTCTCTCTTTCTCTCTCTCTCTCTCTCTCTCTCTCTCTCTCTCTCACACACACACACATGCCTGTCTCCTCTGTACCCTAACTTTTGCCTAACCAGGGAAATGGGGAGTGCTTGGGTAATGTCAATATATTAAATAAATTCGACACTGTTGTTTGACATTTTTTGGTTCTAGAAGGCCCAGGAAAGACTACCAATCAAGCAGTGACCTTGAGCTAACTTTGGGACAAGATTTGTTAATTTTGAGACAAAGTTATACTTATATCCCCTTGCATTTCCAGACAACATGTGTCTGGAAAACAAAAAAAAAAAGGACGTATCTGAATGCTTTTTCCAACACTAGTAAGGATGTAACATCAGAAGACGTAGTGTGGGATAAGATGATTCCATCAAATTTCACCACCCATCTCTCTCTTTACAATAAAATTTTCTTGGTGGGTTGGCTAGTCTGTGCTTTATCTCACTTGGAGACATAGAGAAGGATGATTTGCCTATAGGTACAGATTGGATTGGCACAGCTATTTAAAAATAATGGAATCAAAAAAAAAATAATGGAATCATTTTTGGGAGAATAATATAGGTTGTCTTCCATCCAATGATTACCTTCTAAACAGATGAGGTGCCACACCTCCCAAGTGTAATGTCCAAAACATGGAAATGCATGGAATTTGGAATCAGCCAGACTGGTGTTGGAATCTCCATCTCACCAATTACCAAAAGTAATGTACTTTTAGTAAATTACTTAACCTCTCTGGGCCTTCATTTTCTCTTTTGTAAAATGGATTGTTTCAATGAATAGATAGAATAACACAATCTAGGTGATCACTCATTATTAGTTTTTGTTGTCTATTAGTATGTGAATGAAACTTTAGCTTTCTTATATTTGCCTAATTACTTACCATTTCTTTTCATCAAAAACCTTTCCCCCTTTGCTGAGCTCCTATTTTATTCTGAGATTATCACTTGGTGTAGTCTTACATCACTGAGGTGCTACAATGCACCTTTGCCATGTGCTATAACTCTTTACCTACACATATATCTATCTACATTCACAACCATTCTTATATCATTCTCTTGAGTCTCAAAGACTAGTGGTATTAAGACCTCCCCTCTCCCTCCCTCTTTTTAAAATTTAATGTATAATGTAGTTAAAAAATGGTATCTGAGAAATCTGAGTATCTCATGCTTATGAATGTAAATGGCAGTACTTTTTTTGTCTAAAAATGATGAATCCCTGGAGACAGGGTAATAAGCAATGGAATCCTGGGAAGGTTCATAGGACAGCCCCAGAACATACTGTGATTATGGTCAAGTTTGATGGTAGATTTCATTCTCCCCAAAGTAGATATCTCATCTTGGGTTTTCAATCTGAACTTGTTCCACACCCTAAATTAATATGCATTAATATTATTAACATTGATGCCTTTATTTTCAACTGGGATTACAAACTAACAGAAGTCTAACTAGTCTAACACCAAGATTACTGGACCAGCTATGTCCAGGGCACTCTATCATAAGTTTTAAAGCTTCAGAAAGGACATAGGACTTGAGCTAACCCATAAAACTGGGGGTACAATTCTAATATATGGAGAGAAGAGAGACTATTCTACCATGTTTTCCCTAAAATAAGACAGTGTCTTATATTAATTTTTGCTCCTAAAGATGCTCTAGGTCTTATTTTCAGGGGATGTCTTATTTTCCCATGAAAAAGAATTCACATTTATTGTTGAACAAAAAATCAACATTTATTAATATACTGTAGTTATGTCGTCACAAACATCAGCATAACCAGACAAACTTTGAATCCCATCAAGAATTTGGGGGGAACTGTAGCAATGACTGCCTCTAGGTCTTATTTTCAGGGGAGGCCTTATATTTCTAAGCTTGAAAAAAATTGCACTAGATCTTATTTTGGGGGGATGTCTCATTTTAGGGGAAACATGGTAGATGAAGGAACAGCATGAGCATAGCAATGAAAAGGGGGATCAACTAGTTGTGATCTCCACGCAACGAGTATGCCTGTTTGGCTGGAAAGCAGTAGGAGGATAAAAGCTATGGAAAGGATATGTTGGGTTAGGCTGAGAAAAGTCTTGAATGATAGAAGAGGAATTTGGGAGCCAGCAGGCATTTTTGAATGATACAATACAATGTGATATCTCAGAAATAGCAATCAGTTTTCTAGGTGGAATCTGGGAGTAGGGCAAATAAAGGTAGGTAGATTCATTAGGCGGCTTTTCTAGAGTTTAGGCATAAGTACAAATTAGTATAGTGATGGGAAAATAGAGAGAATGTGGCCTGTGAGGACCTGGGGGAGGGATGAAGTGAGGGAAATAGAGAAGAGACTTGGAAGTTTGCTTCCAAGATGGCTTCCAATGATTCCCTCCTCATGGTATTTATATCTTTGCCTCATCTCCTATCCTTGAAGTGTGAGCTGGACCTAGTAACTTACTTCTAACCAAAAGAACAATATCAAAAGTGCTAGGACATTACTTCTGAGGCTCACTTACAAAAAGACTCTTGCTTTTGCCTTGCTTACCTTCTTTTGCTCTCTCACTAGCTCACACTGAGGGAAGACAGCTGCTATCCTATAGAGAAGTTCCTGTGGCCAAGAATTGAGGGTGGCCTTTGGCAAACAGCCAACAAGGAACGGAGGTCTGCAGACCAACAACCTTTGAAGGACTGAATTCTGCCAACAACCCTGTGAGTGAACTTGGAAGTGAATCCTTCCCCACTCAAAGAAGTGGAACCCGGAAATGACTGCAGATGGGGCTGGTGCCTCGCTTTCAACCTTGTGGTAGCCTTGTGATTTGTAACAAGTTACCCCCAAATGCAGTGACCTAAATAACGTGCATTTAGTATTTCACCGTTGTTGTGCTTGAGGTATCTGGGTGTGACTTAGATGGATACCATGGCTCAGTGTCTCTCACAAGGCGGCATTCATGTCAAGGCTTGACTGGGAAGGATCTACTTCCTCGCTCACTCACGTGGTTGTTGGCAGGGTTCTGTTCCTCATGGGTTTGTTGGACTGAGGCCTCGTTCCTCAAAAGTTGTTGGCCGGAGGCCTCCCTCCATTCTTTGCCATATTGGCCTCTCCATACAGCATCTCACATTATAGCTGATTGTTAGAGAGAAAGTGCTAGCAAAATGGAAGTCACAGTCTTTTGTAAGCTTATCAGAAAAATGCTATGCCATCACTTTTGCTGTATTCTAATTGCTAGATTGTGTTAGAATTCCTTAGTCACTAAGGTTGGCCCACATTCAAGGGGAGGCAATTACATAAAAACATTAATACCAGGAGGTAGGGATCATCGGGGCCCATGTTAGAAGCTGCTTACCGCAGCTACAGTTATTTACTGCAATTTTTGTTGTCTTTCCAAAGGGCTTTAGGCTCCTGGGGTGGGGGCAACTAGTGCTTTGTATGTAAGTGCTTACTAAATATTTACTGAATAAATGAGATGATGCTTGCAAAGACTACTAGAGGCCTCTAAACTGTAATTTTCAAAGTAGATGTTAAAGCATTGGTGGTCTTCTCATTGGTCAACAGTATAACGGGGACGGAGTGAGCCTTTGACAAAATTCTATACTAAGCATGCAAATCTAACTGTACAGCTGTGCTATGTACAAAAGTGCCTGGATGAGGGGACGAATGGGTGCCTAAATCCAGTCTGTGTCAGTCTACAGAGAAGTGTGCCTTTTTGAAATGTATCCTCACAGAGGGTTTTTTTTTTGTTTTTGTTTTGGTAAGTAGCACAAAGCTTACATCTGGTTCTCTAAGGAGGCGTCAGGCTTCACCTCCGACCTCCTATTTGCTTTCACCTGTGCTCCCTGAACTATATACCCTCTAAAATGGGTGTCGCGGAGCAGAGGGACAATGTTCCATGCCACACCAGACTTCTGGGAGGATGAGGTTCTGTTTTGGGAGCCTTTTGAGAGCCCAGGAGGGAAGGTGCTATACCAATGCAGACCAATCCCCTCATCCCTATAAAAGTGCCAAGAAAAATTGTATGCACGCAATGATGCCACCCTCTCCCCGAGTGCTTGGTATGACCTGACAATGGCAAACAAACTGCAAGCTGTGATCTGCTTTTAATTCCAAATGGAAATGCACCCCGAATAGAGGCGAGAAGGAGCAAAAGCAGCTCCGCAGCAACAATGTGTGTTTTGGCTGAGGACTCCAGGAAGCCTTGCTTCTGTTAACCTCAGCCCATCTTCCTCCCTACTCCCCGTCATTCCTGAAAAGCTCAGCTCACACCATTTGAATGGTTGTGTGTGGAGGATAAGGATGTTCACAATAGGGTTTAAGCTGCATAAATAACTGCAAATTGCTATTGGGCCCCCACAACTGCCAGCAAAAAAACAAGGAGATGATATATGGAGCCTAAGTTGTGGAGGGGGGCGGGGCTGGGAAGTCAGTAATGCGGAATCTGGCAACCAGCTCTGGGTGTAAAAGACACTCTGACAAGGTGCTCACAGGCCACCCACAATTGACGCAGCTATAAGAAGTTATTTTGACAGGACATGTGGCACCTTTCAAACAGAGGAATCAAGCCCCCAAATGATTAGTGATGTGTTACAGGAAAGTTCTCGTTTAAAGAACAAGTTATTATAATGAGTGAGGGATAGTACCTATGTAGGCTCCAAATACTCATTTTGTAACTTCCATTTAGTTCTGTTGGTGGTGATGTGTGAAGTGAGAAGGAAAAAAAAAAAGATAGAAAAGTGGTTTATAAGAAAAAGGGGAAGCACGAGGACTAGACGCCCGTTTGTGCTTCCTTTCCTCTGGCTTTTGGGGGCATCACTTTTAATGGCTTCTCCAACATTTGTCCTTGGAATACTCTTTCAGTGCACCCCACAGGTGTTGCCATGTCAGGTGTTTGTGGACAATTTGTCAGCCCACCCCAGCCTCTTCACTCTCTCCCTCTCCAGCCTACACCTTGGCTCTTTTTTTCCACTTCCCTTCTCATACTACTGAGCCCTTTGCTTGAAACCACTCAGGCTTCCTCTTCTCACAGCCTCCTTTGATTCTCGCCAAGTCCAGAAAAGCATTTTTGTTAAATTGTAGCAGAAGAGTTTCAAAGAATTCATTGGATGGTGTGTTTATGATATAAAGGGATGGAAATGTAAGAGAGAGGTTAGGAAATTCCAGACTCAGGTGCATCCCCATTGGTTTGCATGCCCAGCACCTTTCCCACCTGCTACAACCTCCTCCTGAGAACTATTTCCTCCTTTTTTTTCAAACATGTGGTTTCTGCAAAAGATGTTTTCTTTCACAGGCATGCTTTCTGGTCCCAGATTATCAGTGTCAGAGTAATCATTTATAGACATCTGGGTGTGTATTAGCTAGCTTATGCTGCCTAACAAGTTACACCAAAATTTGATGGTTTAAAATAATAATTACTTATTCTTGTTCATGCATTGGAGGGTCAGCTGGGGTGGCTCTACTACATATTGCAGGTCTTCAGATTCCTGGGCTGGCTCTGTTCCATACACATTCACTCTAGGGTACAGGCTGAAGGAGCAGAAGCCACCTGGGGAAAGGGTTTCTCACAGCAGTGGCAGAAGTGTAAGATGGCGAGAAGAAGCATATGATGATTCCCCATTTGTGTGCTCTTGCTGTTCTCTGATCTTGCTTGGCCATCTTGCTTTCTATTTCTCTATGACTTCCTTCCTTTCTGAGGCTGGTTGAAGAATTAGAGGGTGGAGAGGGAGGTCCTATTCAGCCATTGTGAAAGGAATGCTTACAGATCACATTACTTAGAAAATAAAAGACAAATCCACGTGCAAAGAGTGAAAGGGAGCCAGACTTCAGAAAGACTGTCTGGTCTACTAAAACATAGCTAATAGTTAAGAAAAGACTGAAAAGTTATCAATTACCAAGAATACAGTAATTTATTCATGGTGAAAATAGCAACTTGCTCACATGATTATCATACCCACAAAGGTTATGATGCCAAAGTTGAGGGTAAAATTGTTTTTGTTAGATAGTTACAGGTTTACAGGAAATATTAAAGGAATATTGAGGACCAGGGACAATAGAAGCATACAAGATGAAAATGGTGATTTTAAAATATGTCTACAGATTCTTAGAAACTATCCCTTCAAAAGAGGGAAGCTAATTTCTTTTCACTTGATTGTGGGCCAGATTAAGTAAATTGTTCCTAAAAAATAAAATGTGGTATAAGAGATGGAGTGTGGTGTTTTGAGATTAGGTTATTAAAAGCATTATAGCTTTCATCTCGCTTGTTCATGGATCTCTCTCTCTAGGGGAAGCCAGCTGCTGTAACATGGGGACACGCAAGCAGCCCCATGGGAAGGTCCTTGTGGTGAGAAACTGAGACCTCCAGCCAACAACTGGCACTAACTCATCCAGCATGTGAGCGACTCACCTTGAAAGCAGACCCTCTAGCCCCAGTTAAGTCTTCAGATAGTTGCAAAGGACATTTTAACTGCAACCTTATGAGAGACCCTGATCCAAAATCACTCTCCTGGATTTCTGAACCAAGCTAACTGTGAGATAACAAATGTTTATTGTTTCAAATTGCAAAGTTTTGGGGTAATTTGTTATGCAGCAATAGATAACTAATACAAGATTATTGTTTTTGGTTTATTACAGGGTACTAAGTAGAGGTCATTTATTTTTTATGTTATGTAAAATGCTTAGACATATTAGAAGCAGGACTGAGTGTCAGCATCTGGCCTCATATAAGCAGTCCAGCCCACATTTAGGGGGTTTTGCATTGGGAGAGAAGGCACCAATAAGGTGCCAATAACAGACCGATTCTTTATGTAGCTGATGTAGACTTGTTGCAGAATGGTAGAGGCACCTGGCTTGGAAGGATTCAGACTGCTAGATTCCAAGGCATGGTTGTTGAAGCCAGAAACCATGCTTGTTCTGTTCACCGCTGTTATTCCAGAACCAAGCACAGTGCTTGGCACATAGCACAGATTCAATAAATATTTACTAAATAAATAAATTCCTGGGTGTCAGGTAATTATATCGCCAAAATATGGTCACAACCCCATCTAGGTACTTATAGGGATATCTTACTACTATTTCTACAAACTGTGCTATGTTTTTGGCCTCTTTGGTTGTTATATTCTCTTTATAACAATAGTGTCCTTCAATACAGAAAGAGATCCTTCCTGACTGGAACATAAACTGAAAACAAATCCTTTCCATTCAGAAAGCATAATGACACTTCTGTAATACCACCAAATATCCCCAGGGAGGGATAAATTAGGATGTTCCTTTTGATTACCTCCTGCCTAATACTGGTTGAATTTTTCCTAGGACCCATAAGCTGGTAGAACATTGGGACCTTAGATTCTGAAAACCACTAGCATCGTGTTTTCCAAATGTTCTGATAATGGCATTGAACCACTTAGAAAGTAAAATGGAAGACAACTGTAATTAATTACATAAAAACTTGTGATTGACTTCTACTCACACTACATTATCAAACTCATGAAAAAAATAAAAGTTTGAATTAAATCTCTTTACTTGACTCACATCTGTATTGATGTCCAATAGTTGTACACTGAGAATGAGTTCTAGTCTTTTTAAAGATGTTATTTTTATTTATTTTTAGAGAGAGGGGAACAGAGGGAGAGAAACATCAGTAGGTTGCTTCTTGAATGCCCCCAACTGGGGGCCTGGCCTACAACCCAGGTATGTACCCTGAATGAGAATCGAACCAGCAGCCCTTGGATTTGCAGGCTGGCACTCAATCCACTGAGCAACACCAGCCAGTATGAGTTTTCTAACTCATCATTTATCAGTAAGGAATCTCTGTGGTCTATACATATATGCATATTAGATCCTTGATCTCAAAAATGCCTAGTACATGCTTGGTGCTGTGAATATTTGATGGCTAACAAATAGATGAATTTAATGAATAAATGAAAACAATGCACATATTTGTTTACTCGCAATCCATTTAACCTCAGTGACTCTTACAGGCAGCAAAAACTGACCTGGTGATATGATAAAACACTGTAACAAAATGGGATGAAGATTGACCCTTCCTGGCTCTGTTACTGAAAGAGTGTTATAAATTTAACTCTGAGCTCCCTGGCAGCCGATGTAAAACTGGGAACACATGGTTAATTATAAGGATCACAGTGAGTATAACTTTTCCTTTCACTTGAATGTCCTTCTCCCTTTTATATGTGTCAAGCTCCTGTCAAGTCAGGACCTGACTCTCAATGAATCCCTGACTGAGCTATGTACTTTGCTGTTTCTTTGCTCCTGCAGATGTTGAACATATTTTAGTTCTAACACCTGTTGAGATGGAGGTACAAGCGGGCTTTGGTAGTCATATGCTTGAGATCAAATTCCACTTATGTCTTTTATGTGAACTTAGGCATTTCTCATAATCCATGGACGTGTAATATGACCAAGAAATAAATGTCTCCATAACTTTTCTAAGTTCCTGTTTCCTCTGTGGTAAAATGGGAATATTAGTAGTGCCTACTTTAAGAGGTTGCTGTGAGAATTAAGTGAGATCATGTAGATAAAGCACTTAATACACACTGCCAATTAATATGGTAAATCATCATAAATAATAACTGCAACTGTTTTATATCTATAACCCTCACAAGCAACCCACACTATCTACTTTCTGGAGTCTTTCAGGAAAACACAACCTTTAATATCTACCTGGTACTCTCTGAATTGCTAATACTGGGTTCATCTGAAGAAAATACAAAAATCCAAAATTGAAGAAATGCAAGAACTTTCAAGTACCTACATTTCTATTCAGGATCCACCCCTTGATATTGGCATTTCCACAGATGTGGCCAGATGGCTACCTTCCTTATTTCACAGGAGACATATCAGAAGATCGCAAGTGTCAGCTTGTTTTCAGATGCAGATTTGGAAAGAAGACCTTAGCAATCAATGAACATGTTTCTACAGTATAACATCGAGCCCGGGTAGATTGGTTTGTCTTGCATGCGCAGTCGTTAATACTTATGATGTTTCAGTATAATCAGCTATGATCCCACAGCAGCTAAGGGATGCACAAGCTAATCAGCTAATTTTCAAATTTTATTTTTAGTGATATTAATTAACACTGCAGACCTCTAAGGTAAAAAACCTCTTAAAATTCTTTGTCTGCCAAATGTCCTGCAACTTTCATGTATCAGTCAAGAAGAGCTAGGCTATGCTGCAATAACAAACAATTCCAAAGTCTCAGTAACATAACACAACAGATGTTTATTTCTCGCTCATGTCACATGCCCATGGGTTGTCAGGTGGCCTTTGCTCATTGTATTTATTCAGGGATCCAGGTTAACATGTGTTTCCATAATTGCCATGGTGGGGGGAAGAAATTAGGGCATAGCGGTTCTTAATTCTTTTGCCCAGAAGTGATACTCACCACTGCCATGCCAAAGAAAGTCAAGTGGCTAACATAAAAAAGGTCAAGGAATTGCAGTCCTACTGTGTGCAAAGGAGGGAGAAATAGAGTATTTGTGAGAAGCCTGTATCCTGGTAATACCAGTTGTTAGCCATTGTAAAAACACTTAGCGAGTTCTTCAGGGTGCATATCTCATTAACTCAAGAGTAATCCTATAAGACAGGATGACAAACTCTCTGTTCAATAAAACCCATTTTCTCCTTCTCCTTTCAAATGGAGCTCATGTGGACTTCCAGCTAGATGTTATACTCCCCAGCTTCCTTTGAAACCTGTGAACATGTTGGATCAGTATGTGAGTGAAAATGATAAGTACACTTATGTGTCATCTCCTTAAAATACAATCCACTTTCCCTGGGCCAGTGTTCTGTCGTGTGTCTGTTCCTGTGAGCTGATTCACATTTGTGCCCATGACCCAGCTTCAATAAAGTAAATAAGGACAATGACCTAGGGGAAGGTAAAATAATAAGATGGGGGAACCCGGGCCTGTGAATGAATGAGCAGAGCAGAGCTACTCCACTCACTGGACCAGAAACTGGGGGTGCTACATGAGAGAAATAAACTTATTTTTTAAGCCACTGTATTTTTTGACCCTTTATTTTTATCCCCATTAAGTTTAGGTAGGTATATTATTCTTCCCATTTTACAAATGAGGGGCTGAGGCAGTTAAGTAACTTGTTCATAATCATTTGGCTAATTAATAAAAGGTAACATTTTGCATTTAGGCAACATGGTTCCAGAGACCACATTTTAAATTATTACATTATTTTTAGTGACCTTTCAACCAATCAATAGCCATTTAGACAGCAGCTGTGATGAAAGCATTTTAAATGATCAGATATCTATTACATGTTTCCATTCTGTGACCTGCTCATATGTATAATGGAAAACAGAGTGGACATAGTATGACTGCTGAGTGACTAAGTAGCAGTCTTTTTCTCTCTCTTCTATCTTTCACGACACTTCTGGGCCTTTGAAAATCTCAAGTGGTTGTTACCCTCCTTCTCTGCTCTGCCTAACTCCCAAAACAAACTGTGCTCAAGTTATCTGTATCCTGTAGGTCTCACTTAGAAATACTAAGTTTAAAGTATTCATCTAAGGCTGGCCTTCCAATCTGGCAATTAAAGAACAATTCTGAACATGTTCATAGTTGACCACTGTAGTTAACTGCCCAAGGAAAGGTATTAGAAAGATTTTTTAGGTCTATTAGTACTGTCGAAAATTGATATAAGAATATAGATATTCCTGTCTTGTTAAATCTGTCTAAACTCAGTCAACAAAAACCTGGATAATATAACGAATAGACATTTTATATAAAAGAAAAACTGCCAAAGAGGTAGGCACAGTGATGCCATGAACATTATCTCTTTGGAAATTCTACCATGACCACAATATGCCTTTTTATTAGTTTTATGCACACTGGGTAATTTTCAGAATGTTCTATAATCAATATTTTCTCGTTTAGTACCCTGAGAAAATAGAGATAATTCAAATGATGGCTCTATAAGTATCTATGGAGAATAATCACAATGCCTGAGATATTTCCTGGGGAAACAGCATCCTCGTGATTTCTGTTGGAACAGAAATACTATGATGTTTCTGGTAGGTAATAATACAAATATGGTCTCTAAGATGTCAATAGGTCAGCCCTTAATATTTAAAGGCTGCCTCTTGCTTCCTAAATTAAGGCCAAACTTCTTATCATGTCATTCAACACAAATTAATCATTAGTCTATGGCAATATCATTCCTGCTGGACAGAAAAGATGTGACTCTACATTCCAGTAGTGAATTCTTTGGATAGTCATACTGGCTGCACTAAGTCTTCTCTTTGGTGGGCCATCCCTTGTCCACTGTTTCCATCATTCTGAGAGGTAATATATTATTGTGATTGAGTAAAAGCTTTGGTGTCAGAATGTTTGGATTCAAGTTCTACCTTCTGATTGTATGACCTTGGGCAAATATCTTAAACATTTTGTGTTTCATTCTCTTTAAATGTAAAATGAAGATCACAATAGTACTTACCTTTTAGATTATTAAGCATGTAAAGAGGAAAAGAATGTATGCAAAGTGCTTAGAAGTTTGCTTAATATATATCAAGTACTCAGGAAATGTTATGATTATTTCAGGTGGACAATGGGGAGGGTGATGTGTTTGAGGGTTTCTTTGGCAATAGAGTTTCCTTCAATATTTAATAAACTTCTGGCCGAATTGCTTCTGGTCAGTGTCATAGCCAGGTCTCTAAACAAAGTGAGAAATCAGATTCATAGTCCTTGAATTTGGAAAGCAGATTTTTTTGAACCTAGGTCTTAGCTAATGTGAAACTTGGCATAATTTTCTGTTCTACCTGTGCAGAAACAGAAGTATCTCAGATCATCTCACTAACGTATATGACTAGTTGGATCTTATTTCTTTGCATTTTCTTGAACCAAACTGTCCACTGGTAACACCCATTGTGAGCTATGTCCATGGCGGATATTATCCAAACAGTACACTAACCGTTAGGCAAAGTAGAAAGGGTAAATGCTCAGCCACCAGTGCTCAACCACTCTGCCTTACTGAGGTTGGTGCTGTCTTGGCTGACTACAATTGTGTAGTCACTTTTGTCTTTTCTTACCCATACTGACAGAAGCTATTCATGGACAGAAGAATGCTTCATGACAACATGTCAACCACCAACAAAATGGGCACCTGTCTTATTGATGGCATTATACCAAGCATCTTCCCCTATCATTGCTATTACTCCAACACCGGTTGAAGTTCAAGCTGCTCTGTGAGACTTTTCTTTTAGAAAAGTCTATGTGGGGAAAATACGAAGAAAGGCCCAGACTGCTATAGAAAGACTTTATTTTGTACCCATTTTCACACACTACCCAGAAGAACTATGAATTCAACTTCCCCCATTTTTATATAAAACCACATACACCGCACTGTACATGTAAAACAAATTTGGAAAGGAGCCTCAAGCTGGCCTCTGAAATTGTGTAAGCAATTATCACATTTTTGTGCGCAAATGCAGTAATTATATGTGTAATTTGGCAGCTGGGTTTGAAAATTTGGCCTTAAATGGAACATAGACAGGAAAAATAAATGTTGGGAAATGCCAATATTTTATAAAGATTTTGAATCAAATAATGGTGAAATTATTGCAAGCCATCTTAATTTTTAATTATAATGATCATTACACAATATACAATAATTTTTTGAGGAAGAAAGAACTATAGATCAATTGCCCATCGTTTTTGACAGAAAAAAATGCCTCAATTCTTGGGAAGAATAATTGTATTTTTCAGAGGTTATGGTACATATTTCAAAAGCTTTTTCTTCTTGTGAAGAAAAGATAGTGATTGCCTACTAGTTCAAGGTCTATGACATATTTTACAATAGGAAGAATAGAACCCTTTGTACTGATTACTTAGGAGGAAAAGTAATATTAACTGTGTGCTTATATTTAAGCTAGTAATCTTGATTTAGATAAAGCTTTCTTATAAGCATTTAAGCTTTGGAATATAAGATTATAGCCCAAATGAAGGGTAATTTAGATTTCTTTGATCTAGATTTAAATTGAACTTATGTAGTAAAATCAGTTTTTATATTGTCATGAAAATTGATTCTAATGCACATGGCTTTTTCATATGATTATAAGGGCTAGTCCCTGGCTGGTTTGGCTCAGTGGATTGAGCGTCGGCCTGCGAGCTAAGTGTCGCTGGTTCGATCTTCCAGTCAGGGCACATCAGAGAAGGAAAACTCTGACTCCAAAAAACCTCCGCTGCCTTGCGGCATACCTCTTCAGGGGAAAGGCTAAGGGAGTAAACCCCGACAGAAAATCCGGAGCCGGAGTCCCTAAGGCGGTTTGACCTTGTAGTCAACACCGGCAACTCCTGCGGCGCACCTGAAGCCAAGCTGTATTGACTCCGTCTTTCCCTTGGACCCTTCAGCTGCGAAGAGAGGGGGGGTCTGCTGCATGGGCAACAGCAGACCCTCCATATCACCCTGCCCAGGCTCTGTAGCTTCATTGCAAGATGTCGATTCAACACGGGAGGAGACAGATACCGTGTCACTCCCGAGTCGGACTGCACAGCCATTCTCGGCGGTGCAGATAGACTCTTAAGAAGCTACACCATCGTCTCTCGAGACGGACGGCTGCCGATAAGGGCTAGTGACTTGGATATGATATAAGGATGACCCTGGAGCAATCTTATGTTCAGTTGGGGTAATGTAGAGATTAACTCTTCAGGCTCTGGAGTCAGCCTAAATTCCAATTCTGGCTTTTCATTCTATTAGCCCGTGACCTTGAGCCAGTTACTTAATCTTTAACCTTTCTGCACCTATCCCCTTGTCTGGTGAGATGGGAGTGGTAATGCCCCCAAAATAGGGGACTGAATGAGATAATCATGTAAAGTTTTTGGTATGATGTCTGGCACTTGTAAGCCCTCAAACATGATACCATTATAAAAAAATTCATAATTTGCTTCCTACTGTTAACCCCCAGTCATGACTAAGTGAAAAGGAGGGATTAACCAACTCAGAAATGCAATGTGAAGGCAGGAGAAAGTCAATGAGTGACGTAAGTACAGTTGACCCTTGAACAACACATGGGATGGGGTCATTAGGGAGGCTAACACCCTCCACCCAGGTTGAAAACCTGAGTGTAATTTTTGACTCTACATTCAATTCTTCTCATTGGTGGATTCAACCAACAGCTATTAAGAACAGTATTTTCCACCCTGGTTGGGAAACTGAAGTTAGGAATGTAAAAATACTTTCCCTTCCACAGTTGGTGAACCTGCAAGTGCAAAACCACAGATAGAAAGGGCAGACTGCATTTATTGGGGGAAAAAAAAAAAACCAAAAAACAAAAAACAAAACCCAAACCAGCGGAGTTCATACCGGTGTTGTTCCAGGGTCAGCTGTATATGGAAAAGTCCATGGGAAATCCACATTCTCCAGGATGAGGTAATGTCCCTAATCAAATAGTGAAGGAAGCAGACAGTGTGGGCAGAACTTGCTTATGGTGCTTTATTTCAACTCAGTAGCGAACTATTGAGAGCCTTCTGGGCCCATGCTAAACCAGGGCATACATGAAGATTAAGAAACTCTGTTTCTCAAGGAGCCTATAATCTATAGAGGGAATTAGATAAGTACCTGAAAGAGTATAATGCATGATGCAATATAGTCATTGCTAAATATTAGGGAAAATAAACAAGATGCTATGGAAATTTTTTTTAAAAGTAAGGAGAATATGTAAGTGTTCTCGCCTACCCCACTTCTTCCAAGATCATGTAAACATAGTCAGAATAGGTAGTTTTTGAGGCAGGCATTGAAGATGATGAGATTTTGGTTAAGCAGACCTAATAGGACTAGGAAGAAATCCCAGGTGAAGAAAAGAGCATATAGGAGGCAGTGAGGAGGGAAGACTTGGGGTATCCAATGTGGCAGAGAGTCCCGGGAATAGGCCATTAAAGGAGGATTTGCTGTATCTGGAGAGTTTGGGTGAGTTTGGACTTAAGTTAGCAAGCAACTGGCAGCTTTTCAAGAGAGGGTCTTGATCTGTGCATCATGACAGTATGTTTCAAAATGTATGGTGTGTCAGGGACTCACTTCAGGGTCTTGTGAAAATGCATGCTCTTGGTTTCCTCTCCTGGAGATTCTGCTTCAGTAGATTTGGGGTGGAGCCCCAGAATTTGCACTTCCAAGAGCCTCACATGTCAAGCTGATATTGTAATTCACAGAAAACCTGGCATAGCATTGACTTAGGGCACATAGCCTTTCAAATTTTTTTGCTTGCACATTCTTAGTCATAAAAATTTTTTATTGTACATCCTTGCTATATATATTTATTTATTTTTAAATTACAGACAAACTATCATGTCACTATTGTAAGGCCTAAACCAATTACAACCCTAAAAGGCTAAGCTAATGAAGAAACAAACAATCATTGTTTTATTTTTATTTTTAATGGTACAAAAGTCATTTTGCTCTACCTGTAATTATTACTATGTTGGAATATGCTTGATTAGTTTTGAAAACTTAAAAACATTGTGATACAGTCATTTAAATGTTTCTTAAATTCACTTTTAATAATGAGTACTCTTGTTTAATGGTTTTTGCAACTGAAAAATATTTTTCATAAAACATGTAACTCAAAATGGAAGAATTTTCTTACTGGATGTTTGAACTAAATCCCATTCACCAGTTATTGAAGGGCTTTTATTGAAATTTAGCTAGAAGATTTCCATCTCTGATGTCAATCAGTTGTTCTTACAAAGTAATAGGCAGGTGTTACCATTTTTTATTACCAAAATGGGTTCATGAGACTTCTGGCCAAGATGGAGGCCTAGATAGACACGCTGTGTCTCCCTCCACACTAAGAAGGAATACCACTACCTCAAAACCCAAAACCATAACTTCAGAAAATCAAGCTGCATGGAAGTCCAACAAACAAAGATATAAAGAAGAAATACTCATCCAGACAGCTAGAAGGGGCAGAGCTAGGAAAGAGAGGATGCGGTGTGGAGGAAGGGCAGCAGCAATAGCGGCTGTGGCCAGCCAGCAGAAAGCAGTCATACATTAAAAAAAGTAGGGAGAGACACCTGGGAGCAGATGGCTGGGGAGCACCAGAGCAGACCGCACAGCTCATGGTTCCAGAGCCAGAAAAAAATAAAGCTTCACTGCTTCTGATTGTGAAAACCAGTGGGGATTGGGGTGGAGGAAGAACTGCTGGTCTCTCAGCAGAGTCCACTTATTTAAAGGGCCCCCACAGTTCTAGAACATCTGCAGAACCACCCACTCTGGGAACCACAGCCAGGACAACAGCTAGAGAGGTGCCAGTCCCATACGGGAAGTGGAAGAAGTGCCTGGAAAAGGGACAAGTGCTGAGCAGGTGGCATTGTTCCCTCTCAGACCCCTCCTCCACATACAGTGCCACAAGGTGGTGAAACAGGTCACCCAGTACTGACAAATACCTAAGGCTCCACCCCTTACAACATAACAAGTGCAATAGCTCTACTTAAAACATAGGGGCAAACACAGGAGACAGTCAAATTGATGACACAGAAGTGTGGTCCAAAAAAGGGAACAGATCAAGGTTCCAGTGAGAGGACTAAGCAACTAGGAGATAGCTAACCTAACAGATGAAGAGTTCAAAACACTGGTGATAAAGATGCTCACAGACTTGAGAGATATTCTTGACTATGGCAAACACAGAAGGGAAGAAGTGAAGGCTATGCTAAGTGAAACGAAGGAAAGTCCACATGAAACCAATGGTGAAGGGAAAGAAGCTGGGGTTCAAATCAATGATTTGGAACAAAGGAAGAAATAAACAGCTAATCAGTACAGAAAAAGAAAGAAGAATTGGAAAAAATGAGGGAAGGCTTAGGAACCTCTGGGACACTTTAAACATGCCAAGATCTGAATCATAGAGGTGCCAGAAGGACAGAAAACTCATGTGAAAACAATGAAGGAAAACTTCCCTAATTTGGTGAAGGAAAGAGACCTACAAGTCCAGAAAGCACAGAGAATACCAAACAAGCTAGACCCAAGGAGGACCACACCAAGACACATCATAATTAAAATGCAAAGGTTAAAGATAAAGAAAGATTCTTAAAAGCAGCAAGAGAAAAGAAGAGTTACCTACAAAGGGGTGCCTATAAGACTATCAGCTGGTTTCTCACAAGAGACTTTGCAGGCAAGAAGGAGCTGGCAAGAAGTATTCAAAGTGATGAAAAGCGAGGACCTACAACCAACATTATTCTATCCAGCAAAGCTATCATTTAGAATGGAAGGGCAGATAAAGTGCTTCCCAGACAAAGTAAAGCTAAAGGAGTTCATCATCACCAAGCCATTATTACATGAAATGTTAAAGGGGCTTATTTAAGAAAAAGAAGTTCAAAACTATGAACATTAAAATGACAACAAACTCACAATGATCAACAACTGAATCTAAAAAATAAAAACAAACTAAGCAAACAACCAGAACAGGAATGGAATCATAGGTATGGAGAACATTTGGAGGGTTATCAGCTGGGAGGAGTAAGAGGGAGAAATGGGGGAATGGTGCAGGGATGAAGAAGCATAGTTAGTTGGTACAAAACAGACAGATGGAAGTTAAGAATAATATAGGAAAGGGTGAAGCCAAAGGACTTACATGCATGACCCATGGAAATGAACTAAGGGGGGTCAGATTGCTGGAGGGAAGCAGGGTACTGGGCAGAGGGGAGTAAAGGGAAAAGAAATTGGGACTACTGTAACAGCATAATCAATAACATATACTTAAAAAAAAAAAGAAAATGGGTTCAAATTCTAATGAAATTCTTTGGAAGAGTTTTGAACTGGTTAAAAATCTTGTTTCCACATTTTTAGAAGTTGCTAATATGAGATTTTTAAAAACAGGCAGCAGATTCACTAATCTTATATTTGGCATCCAAATTACATAACAACGGGAAGCTTTCTTCAGGTCATTTCCCAAAATGCCCTGTTAGTATCATGAGCTTCCTCAGAAGGGGAGTTGCTTCTTATTCACTATTGAAACATTACCTACACCCAAAAGGGATAGATCATGGTTATTAATGTTATTATTGTTATTTAAAGAGAATACTTGATAGGTGGCATGCTATAGATAGCCCATTTGTCATCACAGAAAAGTTAGCATGTTTTCAACACTTGTCTTCTTGTAAATACAGGCTGGGGCAAAAATAGGTTTACAGTTGTGAGTATGTAAAACAGAGTTTATTCTTGCATTGTTATTTATTAATTATTGGACAATTTTCCATACAAACAACTGTAAGCCTACCTTTGCCCCATCTTGTATATGTTTTCAGCTCATTTGAGTACTTTACCAGGAGCAAATTCCTGTGTTGTAGAAAATATGTTCATGGTTACTCGCCATTTCGATTTATTTTAAAGAGTGAAATCTATTTTAAAGATTAAAAAGATAAAATTAACCACATTGATGACATCCTGTAGTACTTTGCGCACTTCTGGCTCCAACTCCTTAGTTACAAATGTTTATCTATATATATATAATAGGGTGAGTAAATGTCACAGGGTATCTGTCTCAGTAACCTTAGTCATATATACCATATGATTTTGAATGCATTATTTCAGCATTCATTAAAGCAAAAATACATTAGAATTTCAGTAATAACATGTAGCCTTTGCTTTTCACCTTTAGAAAGAAACTACATGTTTAGTGAAATTTTGTAAAGCAATAGATTGAATATTGTCTAATTTAATTATTTGAAAAAACCACAAAGGTTTTCTCTGTGTATTAGACACTTAGTTTTTAAATGCTTTGTTAATTATGATTGGTTTATATTATTAGCTATTACTTCAAAGCAAAATTATATATATTCATATCATAATTATTAAACAATATGTCAAGATACAATGTATACACAAGATAAAGTTCTCCGTTAATGAAAATAAATATAAATCTATGTTTTAAATGGTCTTCTAGATAATTTTGAACTTTTTAAAGCTGATTAATTTCTTGTCACAATTTTATCTTATGTTAGATGAAGAGTTTGTATGAGGGGTAGACATGTTACCTCTGCCATTTTCTTGTTCACGTGAGCTTGCAAAATTGGTATTCTCTTTCATGACTTCTTTGCAGGAATCTTAGAGTCAGATGTCCGTTTACCAGAGTTAGTTTAGTTAAGAATCAACTATAGGGTCATAACCCCACTTTTTTGGGCATATACCTAAATTTTTGTATAATGCACTGAATGTGGAAGAAAGGGAAAGGGGTTCTGGTCATAATCTCTGTGTTTGGATCTCTGATGTATCTTATGTACCCTTGATGTTCTTGCATATAGACCAGGGAAGATAATAGCATGACTCTATATATCAAATGTAATTAAGCTTATACAAGTTCTCATTTTTTAGATAAAAATGAGTATCAATAAGTAGACATAAAAGTTCTAATTATTTTCTGCACATGCCCCCAAAATCATCTTGCTTATTCCCTGAATATGAGGACCCCTATTGTGGAGACCACTGCTCTGGGTGAATGAAATACAGACAGGCTAGAATGGACGGAGACTAGAGGATGGAATCAAGTTAAGAGACAAATATAGTTGTCCAGGAGTACCCGAGAAATAAAAGGCACATGTGACCTAAGGAGCTTTAAATTACCTATAGAGACAAAAACACATTCTCATGATGCAATTTCAGGACAGTTACAAGGCTCTGAATTAAGGATTTGGGCAGGACTCTAAGTTGGGAGTATGAGGAAGGAAGTTACCCTTGTACCCTGATGCATGAAGTTGTAACAGAGTGATTCATTTCTGTTGACTCTCTCGGTTTCATTCAGACAAGTTACTTTGAAGGGAATATAGTAAGTCCCAAACACTTTAGTATAAATGAGTTTTAAGATATTTTCATACTTTTCAGGGTTGTCGTGAGGACTAAATGTTCACCATATTGCCTGGCACATCACGTATGCTCAGCAATCAGTAGTTATTATTATTGACAGGATCAACATGTGGGGCTTAGATGTGGGGAAAGAGATTGTAAAGCAGAGAAATCAGGAAAACAAAAGGTAATGTATTTTTGAGCTGCTCACACCTCAGAAGAAACACCTGGTTGCTGGGTCACTCAGGACATTCCCAGAGACCATATGGAGCTTTGTGCTTGAGGGGCGATGTTGGGGGTAGGAAGAGAGAGCAATATATATTGACTTCTTTCCATCTGTTGTCTTTCTGTGGTCAAAGTTCACCTAACAGTGTTCTGCTTTGGTTTGTATTATTTAGCCTTTCTGTGCAGCTGCTGGGGAGATTGGAACCTTCATAGGTTAGATCTGCTGATGGCTGGCTCTTTCTGGGAAGAGAAGGCTGAGTCAGCCAGCAAAGGTAAGAGATGAGCAGATGATGGTGACAATCTAGACTTTGGTCATAGACAATGTGTTTGCTGGGGCTACTCCATCTGTGGAGTAAGGCAAATGAGTAATGCCTGAGGACAGGTGGAACAGAATGAATGTAGGAGGCACATAAATCACATCTAATACGTGAGCTTTTTCTTGTATATTGGCCAAACCTCTCAGATAAGGTACTATTTGAGCAGAATTGTGAAGCAAGTGAGAAAGCCAGCCACATGGATGTTTTGCAGAAATTTATTCTAGGCAGAGAGAACATTATGTGCAGAGACATTCTTTGGGCAAAAGCAGAAGGTAGGAGCATAGAATACTGGAGGACCAGGAAGGAGGCCAGTGTGACTAGATTGGCATAAGTGAGGGCAAGGTGGTAAGACACGAAGTCAAAAAGGCAGCAGGTGTCTAGGCCACAAAGGACTTTCTAAACCATGGGAGGTCTTTGGCTCTCACTCTCAGTAAGATGGAAGCCACTTAAAAGTTTGAGGTAAAGGAGTGATGTGAAGTGACCTACATTTTTATAGGATCATTTGGCTTCTGGTGGAGACTAGATTACAGAGGGGTAAAGGAGGAAACTGGGAAGCCAGTTTGGAGAGTCTAAGGCCAAGTGGTGGCTGTGGAGGAGGTAAGACACTGGCTTGTGGCTATTTTAAAGTAGGGCTGTCAAGGTTTGCTAATGGTTGGATGTGAGATGTGAAAGAAAGAGAAATCAAATTGGATTCTAAAGGTTTTGGCCTTAGCAACTGGAAGAAGAGAAATTAGTCTCACCAAGATTGAGTTCATTTATTTTGATAGGACTTACCTATTTTGTCAATAAGACACTTCACTGGGCAAGATCCTCCACTGTGAAATATTTTGAGTTGAGTTCACTCATAATGAATATGTTCAACTAATTTATATATTTTAGATCCACTGGGTATAGGTAGATTAAAATTTAAAATTTTCATTATATATTAAGTCTGGCTATAGTATCTCTGTTAAAGAAAAAGGTTCAATTAGCCCTAGAAGTAATAAGTTGCCTAAGTGGTGTGTGTGTGTGTGTGTGTGTGTGTGTGTGTGTGTGTGTTGCACATGTGTGAAGGGGGGGTGATGAAATGTACTTATTTTTAGTAATCTTCAGATGAAAGGCATGCTGGAACTCCCCATACAATATTTCAGATTGCTTAAGATGTTGTCGTGTTGGTTTTCATTGTTATTGATGCTAAATACTCTAAGAACATCTCTGGCTCATGAAAAAGGTCCTGAAATATTTCAATGATTTATGAAACAAAGAGGTTTCCTCGATGTCTGTGAAACAACAGTGATGACTTCAATGAGCGCAGCAGCGAGCATTTATTACAGCACCTGGGACACAGTTACCTGGCTGCTTTCTGCTCCATTAACAAGTTGTGAAAAAGTCTTGATGGAGCTTTTAGCCATAAAACATCTTAGAGTGTAATCTGTTTTTAGAAGATTAATTTCATCTGAAATAGTGAAGCAAATGATAAACAGCCTAAAGGAGACCAGATAAATAGATCATGTTACTGCTGATGGCAATCATGTTATTCTACAGTTAAGGAAACTTTGCAGGAGAAAAATCGGATGAGAAAATTGGGTTGAATCGTGTTTATTGGATGAAATCAGTTAGGGTATTCCTGCCAAGGTATGTCAGAGTGAGGGAATAAATAGAACCACTTTTAGTTAAAGAGAAAAAAGATGTGGAAAATTTTATTTAAAAAATATTTGGTTCATACCATTATTGTAAAGCCCCCCGCAAAAGTCCTCCAAACGTTTTATTTATTATTTACTTATTTTCAACCTAATGTTGCTGAACAGAGTGGACTCAAACTCAAAAGAGCCCTGAGGCCTAGCTGAGAAGAATGTAGATGAGATCTAGTTGGGACAAAGATTTTAATTAGAAAAGATAAATGATTTGATTGTGTCCTCTGACTCTGGAGGAACTGTATAGTTAGCATGTAAGATTTTGCTTGTTATGTTTTAAATTATTAATAATAGAGGTCAAAGCACACAGTTATTGGCCGTGTCAATGAGAAGAAAGTTCATATCTGTAAATCAGCCCAGCTGAACAGGAGAAACTGATCCACGTTTTGGTGCAGCTTAAGACACACTCTGATAAGCAAACACTGAGCACCCAGTTTATGCCCCGTGGAAAGACACACTTGATGACAAATAGCACTCTTTAGAGTTTTAGACAGACAGGCACAGGGAAAGGATATGTCGCTCACCCAGGGGGTAGTAGCATATGACATGCACCACCCCAAGGAGATGTTGCAGATGGAAAATATTATCAATTCCAGAGGAGTTTTCAGACATATTTACAGATGATAAACCCATGGAAGTTTGAGTGCCTGTGGAACATTCCTGAATCTTTGGACTTTGATGTTATTTACTACTCATCCTTTGATGATGAGCCTGATTTGCCATTCTTTAGGCTTCCATAATACCTTATCTCTCTCTCTCTCTCTGCTTTAAAAAATGTTTTACTTATTTATTTATTTAGAGAGAGGGGAAGGGAGGGAGAAAGAGAGGGAAAGAAACATCCATGTGAGAGAGAAGCATCAATTAGTTGCCTCTCGTGGACCAAATCCGTAACCCAGGCATATACCCTGACCAGGAATTGAACCGGTGACCTTTCCATTTGTGGGATGATGCCCAACTAACTTAGCCGCACTGATCAGGGCTTTTCTCTCTTTTTTAAACAGAAGTTTTACTTTTTCAATTTCATTTACATTCAATATTGTTCTGTATTAGTTTCAGGGAGGGGTACAGCATAGTGGTTAGACAATCATATGCTTTACAAAGTGTTCCCCCCAATATTTCCCATATCCACCTGACACTGTACATAGTTATAATAGTTATTACAATATCATTGATTATATTCCCTATGCTGTACTTTATATCCCTGTGACTTTTTGTAATTACCAATGTGTACTTCTTAATTCTTTCACCTTTTTCATCCAGCTCTCAAACACCCCTCCCTCTGGCAACCATCAGTCTGTTCTCTGTCTGTATAGGTCTGTTTCAATTTTGTTTGTTTGTTTATTTTGTCCTAATATGTTTTATATTCCAATTTCAAGGAAACCTGATGCAATGAAGTAGTCACGCATCTATTTACTCATTTAGTCAGTCAACATTAATTCAGCACCTATTTTTAGGGGATTAAGCTCAGCAATGATAAAGAAGACATTTAAAGATATTTTTCTTATAAAGATAGCTATTATCTGGTAAGCAATAATAGTAATTATCATTATGCTTACCCAAGATACACAAATCCTGGTGGCATGACATTAATAACAACACATATTTCTCTGATTCTCCTCTCATCTATAACTGCAGGACATCTGCTTCTGGAAAAGGGTTGGGCAGTGATTGCCGGGAGTCCCATGTTGTTTCTGATGAAAACCACATGTGGCCCCATGATTTTCCTCTGCTGCTCTGGCTTCCTTCTGCTAAGGCCTCCAGCCCTGGGCATGGCACTGCCTCTGGGGTCCATGACCCAGCTGCTCTTCATGGGTTCCACCTCTTGGGCTGAGTAGCACTGCTGCTGATGTGCGGAACTCCTTAGGTGGCCACTGTGCATCACTCTTTCTGAGTCCTCAGGGTGCCAGAGCCACATCCTATTCCTGGCAGAGGTCGGTGAAATAGCTCTGTCCTAATTCTGAGCCACATGATGAAGCAGGGATATATGCGCTATCTTACAGAGCTCTGCTATGGCCACTCTTACTGTGTTTACCCCTAGCTTTTCCTCCTTGACTCTTCTTCCTGTCCATCTTCTTCTCTTCCCCTCCCCTCCCCCTCCCACCCCACCATCACCACAGACTCAAATGAAGCTCACTGAGGTTGGGGGTGCAGGGCAGTGAGGGCAGGATGAACAAATCCAAGTGACACCTCTTAACTCTGAATCATGTCCTACTCCAGTAACCACTGTGATTAGACTGCCTTATCTCTCTGATTCCCTTCCCCCACAGGACAGACTTCTTTTAGTTCTTGTTGCAAACAGACTTGTAGTTGGCCCACTTAATTGAGCCTGGTAAGCATGCTCAACCATCACAGGCTAAGGTCTATTAATATATATATTTGAATTTCATCACAAAGTGATGATTTTTCGTAGATAGTATCTCATTTTTCTCACAAGAGCCCAGAGGTTTTTATCCATTTTACAAATGAAGACATGGAGGTTCAGAGAGGCTAAGTGATCAGAGTCAAACAGCTCAGGCTTTTCATGCTGCATCCATAGTGTGGCAGTCAGGGCTCTTTACTGTGTGGCCTCTACCTATCTCCTAATTTTTTCTCCGTCTCTCCATGTGAATCCTGTGCCCCAGTCTGAGAGAGAGAACCATGTGCCATCTTCTGAATGTTCCACGCTCCCTTTTACTTTTGTGAGTTTACCCGCATCTCAGATTGGGTTTCCTGGAAATGAATTCTGAGGTGGAGAGCTGCCCCAGGGCATGCTCTTGGGAGATTCACGCATAAAGAAGTGAGGACGGAAAGGGTGTAAGGAAATGAATAAGGGGAGATTGTAAGGAAGTGAGGAAGGCAGGACTGGGCAGAGGGAGAAGCTGATGTGCAATGCAGTTCCAACTCAAGCCTTGGACAACACTACAAAGAACATAACCTTGGGCAAGACAGTGCCTTGAGGCTGAGGGCCCATGAAGAAGAGGTGAGCAGTGAGCACCTGATGTTACCAGCAGCTGGGGGATGGGTGAGTCAGCCCTGAAGAAGGGTCCCGCCCTGAAGATTACCAACATTTCTACTACATATACTTCCCTTCCACTTTAATGTCTTTACTTAATTGCTCAAAACCATGCCATAATTTAGTTTCTTTTATAGTTGAGTTATTTATTTTTTTTGTCTCACACAACTATTTTCTCTTGGAGTTCCTAACTGACATCCTTTCCCCCTCCCCACCATGACAAAATAAACATATGTTTTAATCAAGTTGCTAAGCTCAACTTCCTTCTTTATTTAAAAAAAAAAAAAAAAGGAATGGAGTCTACTCTTTCTTAGAGATGATTTTCTTGGATCCCCACTTCTCATTCCATTGTGGAATAATCGTGTTCTTGTACTGCTGCACAGCTCCCGTCCTGGGAAATATTGTCATTGAACTCCTGTTACAGAAATAGTATTTCTTAGGTTCTATGCCTTCTTCTTATGTTTCTTTTACAGCCTCAAGTTACTTTTAACAGAGGATTAGTGGAGATAAACTTTTTATCTAAAAATGCATTGTTTTGTGCCCTGGTTGGTTGGAGCATCATCCCATGCACTGAAGGGTTGTGGATTAGATCCTTGGTTGGGATGCCTATGAGAGAAAAACAGTCCATGTTCCTTTTGCATTGATGTTTCTCTCTCTCTCTCTCTCTCTGTGTGTCTCTCTGTCTCCCTCTCTCTCTCCCTCCTTCCTTCCCTCCCTTCTGCTCCCTGGAATCAATGAGCATATCCTCTGGTGAGAATTAAAAAAAAAAAAAAAAAAAAAGCATTGCTTTGTCATGAAATAGAACGCTAGATTCAAAATAGTTTGTACTTAATAACTTTAAAGGATGACTCCATTGTCTTCTGGCAGCTAGGTTGCTGGTGAGAAGTCTATTTCTTCTCTGATTCTCCTTCCTTTGTAGGAAACCTGTCCTTTTTTGCTCATCATTTTTGGATCTTCACATTATCATCGGTTATCTGAAATCTCATGGAATTATCAGAGGGTGAGTCATCTTGAGGTCATCCTGTTTGACACTTTCTGATTGTCCTTAATGCCATGACTTCTGTCTTTTCTCAGCTCAGGAAATTTGTTTGCAATTATTTTATTCCCTTCATTTTCTTAGTTTCTTCTTGTATTTTGTTCACGAATCTCCTCCCTCAATTGATTCATTGTTTATTTCCCATTTTTGGTATGTTTTGGGAGACTTAACTGTTTGTTTTTTTGCCTCACCCTTTCTATCACATTTGTTATGACAAACATTTTTAATTGTCAAAATCTCTTATTCTTAACAATCAATTCTTGTTTGCAAATACAGCTTTTCTATCACCCGAGGAAAAGGAATCTGGACGGAGCACTGAAGTCATATCTTACTGACATGATTTTGATTGTGGTGTGACATTGTTCTATTGAGCCCTATGAAAATGATTTAAACGAGTGTATCTCATTTTAATTTTGTTAAAATTCTACCAGGGAATTTCTTGGGTTAATCATGACTTCTCAGGCATTCTCTGAGCATCCCTAACTGGCAAAACAGGATTAAACCAGACAGGGTAGCAAAAAAGGTCAAAGTCAATTGAATTTATTCAAAGTGAGGAAATCTGAAGAGCTGCTAGTCTGTATAGACAAGGGAGTCTGATAGAGAGAAGGAAAGTTATGGTGAGAGGTGTGATTTTTAAGAGAAGTTCATAGAATACAGTCAGTTGTTGGAGGGTTTTTTTTTTTTTTTTTTTTTTTTTTTTTGGCAAAGAATGATGAGAGGCTCCAATTTAATGTATTCCCTTATCCATGATCTTCATTGCTGAAGTGATTGCAAACAAATAAGTATTTACAGTAAATATAGCATAAGAGACTGAGAAATCATTTCCAATGCCATGAGATAACAGTGCTGATGAATCACTTCCCTCCTCAGAACTGTAGATAGTTGAGATTTCGGAAGACTTTCAGTTTAATGTAATATGTTACAGTTATTTTTACATTTTAAAGTCTGATATTTGTGAGTGTTGCCTAGGTTATAATAACTGAAGATGCATTATTCCTGAAGACTCTTTGGCATAATCTTCATGGTGTATTTTTTGGGGCATGGGCAAGGAGAAACAGTGACTTTTAGTTCTGGCAAAACTTCCACATTTCTCCCTAACTCCTTTAATAAAAAATATTTATTTTATTTTGGGGGGGAAGGGAGGAAGCACTAGACTGAGGATGTAATGCCCCGGGGGAAAATCTGCAAAAAGACTTCCCATTGATAAATGGGCCAGTCTGTGCCTCTGAGGGCTACAAAATATTATCATTAATACTATATGATGGCAGTGCTAAGAGCTATACTATTCACCTATCAAATAACTTGTTTGTTTTTTTATTAATGTGACTTGATTAATGAATGCATTCATATTGGGGTCCTAATTCCAATTAGCTAGAAGCCCTGCCTTTTACTCTTTGGTGTCTTTCCAGATCAAGTAGGGCAGAATTCTGTGCACAGTTGGGATGGGTACAGTAAAGGCTATTGGTCCACTCATTTCCCCTGAGACTTTGCTGACAGCCTTTGGAAATACCCAATATTAGTATAGATTTTAGAGAATACTGAGAAATATGCTCTAAGAGAATATTCAACTTCAAAATTTTGAGAAAGGGAAGTAACAGTATATGGGCACAGAGATGAAAATGTTTATTAAGTTTCAACGTAAGTGTAGAGTCAAATGTGTATTATTCTCTAATCTTGTAAATTGTAAAGTAAAATAAATCATGTCCAGTAGTTTCAAGCTGATACAAAGGGCGAGGTTTCTCTCTTAAGAGTCATCACATTAATACACATACAAAAATAAAACCAAGATTATCACTATGTATTTTTTTTTAAATTTTTAGTATTGGGCCCTCTCTTGGATTTTGAAATATAGAGGGATTGATAACCAGTTTTAAATAATAAGAAAACCCACACACAATAGTAGGTATGAAAACATTTTCCATGGTTAAAGAGCTCTTTATACTTACCCACTCAACAATTTCTTGGACACGTTTAAAAGGCTTTCAGGTTAACTATTGCAAACCCAAACATTCCAATCCTGTTCTGTCCATATTCAGAATCTAAGAAACAGATCAATATTTGAGCTACATGCAGTCGAAACTATAAGCAAACCTTTCAAAGGAGCTTAATACAAACAAGGACAGTTTTCTAATTAATCACATAACATTTTAGAAACTTACTTTGTTCTAAGTTTCTATATAAAATTTTTTGGTCTTTGTTAATAGTCTGTGATATGGTAAGTATACAGATTTATGTCTTACCAAGAAAAGTCCAGTTGAACATATTTTGTGTAATTGAATAAAAGAACTTTGGAGAGAATTGAGGTTTGAAGGGTTAGGTAATGAATAAGAGAAACAGATTCACACGAAATAGGATTTCCTTCATGTAGCATATTTCAGGAAATCTTTAATTTACCTGAATATGACCACGAGTTATGCTTCGAGTACTGTATTAGAATTCCTAGTAGAAAGGGATTTAGATGTACATACATGTGAAGTTAAACATGGTTAGACAGTAAAATATTGATTGCTTACCACAAACAATGCAGCAGGGTCTCTAACACTTGTTTTCCTTGTGGAACATAATAAGGTAATTCATTTATCACTAGCTGAGTTTTATTTGTGAAGAATTTGTTTTTTTGGTGGAATAGATTTAAATGCATTTTGTGTGTCTCAAATCGCTCTCCGTTTTTGCTATAATAACCATGTGCTGCAGTATGTGGCAGTACTTTAGGAATCATCATCCTGGAAATGGGGATACTTTCTTCTTCTTTTAAATAGTAAAATACAAGGCTCAATAGTAAAACAGCACTCTGGATATAAAAGCTAATGACTAATAGGAGAATTCTGACCCTCTGAATTGCGTTTACTGTTCACCAATGATTATGTCATTAGGAATGAATTAGGTAGTCAATGAGGTGAATCTTCAAATCAAAGCTGCCACTTTGAAATTTTCAATAATCTGTTCACTTGTAGGAATAGGGTGGTATTTAAGAGCCATTACTGTTCTATTGCTGGGGTTATGCACCCGTGAAAAACAGTTTTCTTATGGTATCATTTTTCTCTCTTTCTCTTTCTTGGAACTGTATTTTTTAAAGCTAGAGTTCTTTGATTATTTACTCCTGATATGACCAGCAAACAAGAGCCAAAATAATCTAATATTTACTATCCAGAAATCACAGGAAGCTAAAGAATGGTGAGGCTGAGCAGAATTAGCAGACTGTCCTGGACAGTGGACAGTCCAGAAATGTTGATGGGTGATGATTCTTGTTCCTGCTTCATATTTTTCTACATATTATTTTCACTAAATAATGTAAAGAAACATAATGACTATCTTTTTTTTTTTTTTGTCTACTGGGGGAATTCATTTATGACTTTGTATATCTAGTTTTGTATACCCTCTTTTATACTGCAAAAACATTACCTTAGTTCTTTGTGGATATTCAACTATTTGTGTAAATTGGAATAATAGCTATAATAATAGCTTCTATTTATTGCATGTTTGCTATGTCCTAGATGCCATGGAAGGGACATTATCTGTATTATCCCATGTAGTTTACTGCACATGAAGAAGTGGTAGGGTGGGATAAAAAAGGAACTGGCAGATAGAAATGTAAATTTTAATTGGATGAAAACTTCCCTTCCCTACTGAGAATTAATGGCTTAAAGGACAAATATCCAATATTCTCTAGGAATGCAGAGGGAAAAGATATGATAAAATTGACTAGAGGAGAAGAGCTAGAGGAAAGAAAGCAGATGAAGAATAACTAAAGGAACAAGGAACAATGTAAGAAGAAAACTTGCATTCAAAACAAAACAAAACAACTCTGGGACAGTAGGTTGCCATGATTTAGGCAAAATTCTTGAACTGGGAATTATGGAAATAGCAATTATTGGTAAACAAATTTGGGGAATTTTCTAAAGTTTAAGGATAAAGAAAAAATTTCCTTTGAGACCTCCTCTTTGACCCAGATATTAGTTAGAAGTGTGTTGTTTAAATTCTAGGTTTTTGAGATTTTCCTAATGTCTTTCAAAAAAGGTTCCTAGGTCCACATGATACTGGGCAGCACATGATTGAATTGGAATCTCTTGAATATGTTCGGTGGAATATTAAAGTGTGATTTCTAAGTAGCTCCCATGAGAATAAAGTCAAATATGTTTGGGACATACCAGGTTAAACAAAGTTAAACAGATTTATTTCCTGCAAATACCAGCTCCTTTACAGTAAGAGGAATCAAGAATTTCTAAGAAGGGAGTAAAGTATGTAATGTTTCCCAAACATTTAGTCATTGAGCCCCCAACCTCATTTTTCTCTTGATGAACAATTTGGGATTTGCCTCTGAAGAATAAATACTGGGAAATATTCTAATTTCTAGTTGCTGAGGAAATTTGGATGGATGTTCTCCAAAAAGGTCATAGCCCCAAGTTTCAGAGCAATGGGTTGTTGATGGTTCCTTTCTGTGAGTTTGAAGTCAATTTATTCCTAAGAGAATTTAAAAACATCTCTCCCACTGCCTCATGCCTGAGAAGCCTGCTGATTTTACCTGCTCAAGAAAATACAGTTATAAAGCACTTCGGTGGGGGGGGGGGGGGTCGGGGAGAGGGAGAGAGGGCGAGAGAGCGCAAAGGAGAGCCAGAGGAGAGAGGTAGAAAGGGAGACATAGGGAGAGAGAAGGAAAGGAGAAAGCAGGCAGAGAGAATGAGAACAAAGGGAGGCTGGTATCTGGTTCATTGTATGTGTCAAGTGAATATCCTGTGTTTTGTGATATAGTACATAGAAATCCAGACTGAATGGGTTTCTACAGTCCGACGATGAGTTAAGATTCTGGTGTTAAGTCCTCCAACGACCTGGCCATTGTAATGAAATTTTGGCTTAAAGTTTTATTTCTGTTCAGTTGTGCTGTGTGTTTTGAAAGGACTGTGATACTCTACAGATGTAGAAACTGAGGCACAGAGAGTTAGTGAGGGATTCACTAATGTCACACACACAGTGAATGGTGGAACTAGTACTTGAACTATTCCTAATGCCCAGGCTCGTCCACCTTGGCCATACTCTCCAGGATAGGTTATAGTTCTTGCACAAGGAGCCATGAGATATTTTCCCCAGAAGTCAGAGTGATGGGTTAGTAGGAATATGATGAGTATATGTAATGTTACCATGTAGTAGTCATTTACATAACAGAAAAAAAATCATATGGAGTTTTCCTTCCATAAGTAAACATACCATTCTTTGCCAAGATGGAAGCTTTTATTCAGTCCCTAATCTTTGTAAATGAAAAAAAATGAATTATTTTAACAGGATGTTAAAATTGGTTCTATATTGTTTTCAAAGTATATACTCAAATCACTTATTTCCTGAATAAGCCTTTTGAGAAAATGACCTGTCAAAACAAAAGTCAGATTTTTAGAATTATCTCCCTTTGAAACATAATTTTTTTACGACAATAAGCTACATCCAATTAATGTTCTTGAGAGCAAAAGACATTCAATTAAGTTCATATTTCAAAGTTAACCTCTCTGCACATTTTAAAAAATGTTCTTGATTCTAGTCTCCCTACTTTATTCACAGCTAATCAGGCCCAGTTTGGGTAGGGG
Source organism: Furipterus horrens (assembly GCF_987537825.1). NCBI lineage: Eukaryota > Metazoa > Chordata > Mammalia > Chiroptera > Furipteridae > Furipterus > Furipterus horrens. The sequence goes on from NW_028327177.1 coordinate 119,128,014, forward strand.
GAAATATCTGGTTTAAAGTGGAATTGTGTGAGAACCTGCTGAATTCAAATTTTACTTGTTTGAAAAGTTGATTCCATTTCCATTGTTAAGTAGCATTCAGGGTTGAACCAAGTAGACCCCAAATGAACAAAAACCATGCTATATATGTTTTTCTCTTAGAATTTATTGATTTTTGAAGTCATTGGAACATTTGTTTGCTTTTTTAAAACATTTGCCATCTGACATACAGTATTCTTTGCTGGGTATTCAGAAATAGGCTTACTTGCTCTTTGTTTTGTGTTAGGAGATAGATTCTTTCCCCTTAGCCTTGTTTATCTGCATCTGCTGTAATTAGTTGGGTGGTGAATTAAATAAGTTACACCTGAGTTAGTTGAGAGCTTTAATCTGCCCGCATGAATGGGAAAATTCTAAGCTTCCACTGAACTGAAAACTCAACTCACTGGCAGGATAGAGGGTGACAATGGTAGCAGCTAATGAGGTTCTGTTGGAAGGGATTGAATAATCATTTAATAATCCATTCATTGGCTGATCCAGCTGTCAGGACAGGGCATTGTCACACATGTGGCCTGGCTACCTGGACCTCTGTACTCAGTGATTAGTGTAACCCTTTCAGGAGAGTCCACTCCACAAAGCATCAGCAACCACATTTTAACAAAAGGGGCAAATGTATAATGGACTTATATTTCTTAGTTAAATTGAAATTCTGCATTTGGCTAACAATATCCTGTATTGAGGAGGGGGAAATGGCTGTTTTATCTTCTGTTTGTTTCTGAGAGCCAATAATAAGCTCTTGGAATCAAAATTCACAGTAGGTTTTCAAACACTCAGCAAAAACCACCAACAGCATCTGCTCACACCCCCTCACCCTACCCCACATTCGTTTGCTGGCTGGTTAGATTCTGCACCTTTCTGTATTTAAACTCAGCACTGTGGGCCAACTCTAGCATAGTTAGAAAGTTGCTTCAAAACAGTTGCATTTTGGCTTCAGTTTCACCCAAGAGGCCTGGCTACCTGACCAAAGACTGTGGATTTCAGTCCTAGTCTCTCTCCGACTTGCTGAAGGACCATGACAATACATGGATAGAGTCAAAAGGCCAAGATTTAAACCATGATTCTGTATTGACTAGCTTTGACATCTTGGCCAAGTACTTTATTTTTATTTATTTATTTATTTAAAATGTATTTTTCCATTACAGTTGACATACAATATTATGTTAGTTTCAGGTACAAAACATAGTAATTAGACATTTATATACCTTATGGAGTTATCATCTTGATGAGTCTAGTATCCAACTCTTGGTCATCTGTAAGTATGGGGATCAAATTATAATCCCTGTCTATCCCATAGGTATCTAGTTCCAGCTGAGAAATGTTATTTCTAATATTAAATTTAAACAAATGTATATTGTCTGCTTTCTGGTCACAGGTTTATCTGGAGAATGTTTACCACCATTCCAAATGGATGACTGTCTTACAACTGTTAAGCCATTATGTTTTCACTGTAAGAATCCCACCTTACTGTGATCATGGAATGGTTTTCCAAATCTTTAACCTTTCAGTCATACTCCTTTAGGAAGACATGGATTTTTCTCAGTACACCTGTTAAGATATTACACTTGAAACCAAACATAGGACTCCAGTTGGGGGTCTGATATGGACTTAATATATCTTAATTGTTTAGAGTTCAGAATGTGTGGCAGCTAGATCCACTGACCTCATTGAGATGTTAGTTCAGAACACCCATAGAGAATTTCATGAAATTTTCTACAGAGACAGTCATGTTGTCAGTGAATAGGACAGTTTTATGTCTCCTTTTCCAAGGTATGTGTAATTTCTTTCTTTTTCTTACCTTATTGCACTGGCTAAGACTTCCAGGACTATATCACAGAAGTGGTGAGAATTGATATCCTTGTCTTGTTTCCGATTGTGCGGGGAAAAGCATTGTTTTTCATCATCAAGTATTAGCTGCAGACCTTTTGTAGATGTCCTTTATAATTTTGGGAGGCTTCTATTCCTGTTGGCTCAGAGATTTTAAGAAATCACGAGTGGGTGTTATGTTTTACTAAATATTTTTTGTATCTATTGATAGGATTACATGGTTTTTAATTTTTTAGTCTGTTAGTAGAGTGAATTGTATTGATTTTTAAATATGAAACTAGCTGTGCTTTCCCAGGATAAACCCTCTTGGTTGTGTTGTATTATTCATTTGATATATTGATGGATTTGATTTGTTAATATTTTATTGAGGACTTTTATGTCTATTTAAGGGATGCTGGTCTGTAGTTTCATTTTCTTGTAATGTCTTTGCTTAGTTTTGGTATAAGGGTAATGCAAGACTTATAATATTAAAATAGAAATATCTCTTTCTATCTTCTGAAAGAGAATGTATATAATTAGTGTCATTTCTTCTTTAAATGTTTGCTAGATTGTGCCAGTGAGACCATCTGGGACTGGATATTTCTTTTCCAGAAAGTTTTAAACTATAAATTCAATTCCTTTAATATTTTTAGGATTCTTCAGGTTACCTATTTTATTTTGGGTGAGTTTTGATAGTTGGTGGTTTTCAAGGAATAAGTTCATTTCATTCAAGTTTTTGCATTTATATTTATAGTAGTTCCTTATGATCCTCTTAATATTTTGGAGGTCTATAGTGAGATCCTCTATTTTATTTTTAATACTGATAATTTGTCTTATTTCTCTTTTTTCTTTCTTCAGAATTGTTAGACATTTATTAATTTTATTAATCTTTCCAAAAAATCTCTTTGCTTCATCAATTTTTGCTATCGTTTTTCTGTTTTCAATTTTATTGATTTCTTCTCTTTATTTCCCTTTTCTGCTTAAACGGGGCTTATTGTGCATTTCCCCTTCTAGTTGCTTGAGGTGGAAGCTTAGAGATTTTTTTTTTTAATGTAAGTGTTTAATGCTATAAATTTCTTTCTAAGAAGTTTGTTTAATTCTAAATATTTTCTCATTTCCCTTGGGAATTTGTTTTCTTTTATCCATGGATTAGAAATGTGTTGTTTAATTTCTATTTGGAAATTTTCCTGTTATTCTTCTGTTATTGATTTATAGTTTAATTCTATTATAGTCAGAGAATATACTTCATATGATTTAAATTTTTTTTAAATGAAGGTTTGATATGTGACTGAGAATATGGTCTCTCACTGCAAAGGAAACTCACTCTTTAATAACCACGTATCCTGCCAGAGTCAAATCTGTTGGTAGAGAGTGAGATAATGGGTCATGTGCAAAATGGTCCCTTTTTACGGGTTTGATATATGTGTGGTATGTTTTGTTTCCAGCACTAAAGGAAAACCAGACCAAACTATTCTGACAAATCAAGGATGAAATTTAGATTAGTAACCTAAGAAATTTAATGGGTCCAGGAGTAGAGGTGCAAATTGTGAGGTAATTAAATATACATTTTAGTATATCAGATGCATTTTGCTTGTAGAACTAATTGGATGGGAACACCAGGAAAGAAGGACACTCACGAGGTTCCTGGCTTCTTCCAAGTGGAGGGTGATGGTATCTGGCCTTGTCATTGGTTGAGTTCTCTCCTTTGCAGAACCCAGGCTGGTTCCTGCCACTCCTTGTGGTCTGCTGAACAGCCACTTGGATGTGGTTACCCAGCAACTGCCATATCTGCACTTCTGCATCAGTAGCTCATTGCAAATTAACCCCTGGCCACTGGATGCCACTCTTCTGTCAGAGTTTTGGTTTGTCTACCTCTCGCTGTTAAACTTCTACCATTGAATGTTTATTTCTGGTTCTGCACAAGAGTTACAGTGTGATGTTTGATGAAATTGTTTAACTGATCATAACGTCCATTTCTCCAGTGGGTTAGGCAAACCACAAAAGTTTCAGTTCCAGTTTGCTTGTCTCCTGGGTTAATCTCAGTCATCAAAAGCCCCTTCCACTCCCAGGCTTCCTTCCACTGTAATGATCTTGCCGAGGCCTGGCTTGGTGTATTCATGCCTGTGCCTCTCCTTGTCCTCAATCCAGAGACATTTGACCACAATTATATTCTTTTCAGCAGTCTCATTTCTTGCTGCATCTTTTCCCTGACTCTCTGGGATGAGTGAGGTGCCCTTTCCACCGAACTTTCCCAGCATCTTAGATGTATTTCTATTAAACCTTTACAGGCATTATATTTATTTGTTTATCTTGGGAGGCTGGTGGGATGGAGGAACATGTACAGGCTGTCAAGTCAGACTCTGGTGGATTACCTAGATGACCTCAATTCTTGACCCCTTTGCTATATGATTTGGAAGTTCTCCTCACTAAAATGTAGAGTATATGCTGTTCCTCTGCCCTTGCCTGGGTTTGTTCACGTAGCTTTCTTGATGGAATGTTAGCAAGGGTGATGTAATAGGGTTTGAAATGTACTTGCCATGGTCATGAGAACAACACACGGGAGACAATCTGATGCTCACAGAAAGGCATTTGGAGCAGAATCACCCTGAATCAAGCCCAGCCTGGATCAAATGGCCCTCAGCTGACCAGCAGACCACTGAGAATAACTGAATATAGGTTTAATTTTCTGACATTTGGGGTGGTCTTGGGGGGCAGCATTTTTGTAGCAATACATAAATAGACTACGGTTTGAATCTGATTTCTAAAACTTACCAGCTATGGGACCAGTAGTAGCTAGTCTTTAGGGTCGTTGTCAGGACAAGGAGTTGTATATGTTGAGCATGGGGTCTTAAAGTCACTTCTACAGCTGCTGAACCATAGTAGGTACCCAGTAAATGTGTGTGGAGTGCATGATTGAGAGTTTAAAGGTGGTGGTGAGAAATGTCACATTTGGGATTTGTTTACAATGTTGTAATTGTGGAACGAGTCTCTAGTTTTCTAGGGGCATCAATCTCTCTAAATTTCTGGGGAACTAGAATATTCCACTATTCCCAGGGGCCACTTTTACCCCTGTGATTCTTGTTTTCTGAGAGTTCTTTTCTTCCCGCATGCCTTGGGTGTGCTATCCAAGGCACGGCTCCTCCTCTGTCACAAAGCCTGCGGTTACTGAGTACTTGCTATGTGTCATACACTTGCTGTAACATTGTCTTGTTACTTTCACTCAATTCTCACAACCCCACCAAAAGAATCACCATGTTACAGATGAGGAAACTGAGATTTGGAGAGCCAAAACACGCTACACAGCTAGTAAATAGTAGAGTCGATAATTCTACTAACATCTAACTCCTTGCTTTTACTTCTACTTCCGACTCTACTAAACAAGATGAATGGCTTGTTGATAAGTGTTTACGAGAAACTCCAAAGTTACCCTATTGGGATTATCAAGGGACCTTGAACAGATACGTGTTGTCTGCAGAGGACAGGGCAGGCAACATCACCAAAAAGCCCTGACTATGAGTGTGCTGGTGATCCTGTTAGCAACTCAGATGCATGTGACTTACTTTTTATGTCTGAAAGAGGTCTGTGGGTCACCCTCTAGTAGTTGAGTCTTAGTGTGATTTGTCACTGAGCCCCAAGAAGGGTGCTAGATGGCCTGCCTATTTGTCCTCTGATGTAGTTGTGATGGACAGATGTGATTCTAATTCTGCTATCCTCTCAGGAGGCTAATGGGTCTTCCCAAATAAGATTTATAGCTCCCCCAGGTCCTCTGAGATGGAAACAGAGGGATGAATGTGCCAAATGGTTGCACCTTGATTTTCATCCCTCTAGTTGATAATTGACTCTCAGGGTAATCTAATTTCCATCCTTGGGTTTAGAGTCTGGCTGGCCCTCATGTGTGGGCAGGTTAACTTCGGAACCCAGTGCATGGGATACAACTGCAGGTTTGATAACATCTTCACCGTTGCTACAATTAGGGCTGCCAGGAATTTGGTACAGCTCTCTTCTTCCAAGCATGAAGAATCCAGATGCAAAGTTAGACTGTCTTCTTCCTCCCCATTGTTCATTGCTTTGTTTATATCACATTGAACTGATTGGCAACACCGTCAAAGAACCTGATGTCACCAAATTCCTGCTGCTCAGAAGGTGCGACTTTTTTCTGAGCAAGTCAAGCAGAGTGGAGACAAGACAGTCAGTTATCTACCTCAGATAAGCCCCCCACCACCACCACTTTGCTGACAGAACTCCAATTTTCTTTTTCATCTATTTGCCTTTCAGGTAACTGTATCCCCACCTGGAGGGTAAATCCTGGTCAGGCTAAGCCACATGTGGTCTTCTCATTGCCTGAAACAGTTCATGATGTGGGGTGGGCTTATGACCCAGTTCTGGCTTCTGGGATCTGAGAAGTCTGATGGCAGAGACATTTGGGGAACAATTTTCCCATTCTGAAAAAGAAGACACAAGGTAGAAATAACTCATTCTGCTCTGGCCAGTGGTTTTCCTGTCTACAAGTGAAACCTAAATTATGGCAGCCTTCCTGTCACCATGATGGAAGCTCATTGGAAAAAAAGCAAAGAGGTCAAATAAGGTCTTGTTTGAAGGAGCTTTCCTTGAACTCCATTCAACACTAGAAGACTCTGCAGTGTAAGCCCCTTAGTGTGGTACTTACCCATGTGATGCAGAGGGGACATCCACATGGAGGTGTAAAGGACAGCCTCTAAAGACCCTTTGTTCACTCTGAGTGTTTGAGTGGCAGGGCATAAAAAGGGATAATCCAAAAAAGGAAACTTGCTTAATTTCCACCCAGCCACTTCCTAGAGATATGATCTTGGATTCTATTATTTAAATTCTGTGCTTTGGCTTTCTCATTTATAAAATAGGAACCAAAACATTCTCTATGTAAGATAGCTATAAAGATTACATCTAATAAATGTCTGGTCTTTGCCTGCCTCTGTAGTCTGCTTCTGTTCAACACTCTCTTTCTATTCCAGCCACTCTAACCCTCTCCCAAGTTTTCCAAAGTGCTTTGCCTTGTCTCACCACAGGACCTTTGCACATACTGTTCTCGCTGTGAGGGATATTCTTTCCTTACTCTGTTACCTCCCCTCATTTGGTGAACTCCTCTTTATCCTCCATAGTGTCAGCTCAAGCATCCCTTCCTTTCCCGAATCTCCAATATAGATCACCTTTCTTCGTTGCTTTCATGGAACCATATTCCCTTCAGAGCATCTATCACAGTCCTAGTTATTTTCTCCTTACTGTGATTTTGGTTAATGTTGGTTTCCCCCAGGAGCTTGAAGTTCCAAGAAATCATGTTAATATCTGCTGTATCCCCAGGTGGCTAGATCAGTGCTTTTCCTATAATAATATTCAATAAAATTTGTTAGATGCATGCATGAATATGCAATTTTCTGATATTTAGCAGGGGCTTAGTAAATTGTAATTGCCATTGTTATGGTGTTCTCTTATCAGACACTCCAGCCATTTCATATTTCCTTATGTTCTCTTGAATGAAATCCAGAGTATTTCATCACCAAGTTGCCCTTTACATATGGTACAAAGGAGCAGATGGTAGAGTATAATCAGAAATCCCAGAGGACTTTACCTCTCTGAGCCTCAGTTTCTTCATTTATACAATGTGAGTTAGATCCTTGCTGTTCTGGTGTTCATCACACTCTCAGACATAGGGCAAGTCACAGAGGTCCTATGGCACATCTTCCTGGTTCATGGGAACATAAATAATGAATTAAACAAAAATCTTTTATTAAATCAAATTACAAGATTAAGGAATCTATCCCCAAGTTCTTCGGTGATGTACATTCATGTGTCAGAATCACCAAGGCCCTGTCCCTGGAATTTGGCTTCAACTGGTCTGGAGTGGAGCATCAATATATGAGCATGTGTAAAAGCTTCCCCAGGACACTGATGTGCAGGCAGGACAGAGACCACTGCTCTGGGCACTTTGGTAGAAAAAGGCACTTGGTGCCTTGGGTGAGTTCAAAGGTCCTTTCTAGTTGGGACCTCTTTCCTCTTCAGCTCTTGTCGAATGATCTTGCAGTTCTAAAGTTCTACATCTGGGTCTTTCAAAAGCTGCTTTTGGCCCTTCCCCTTGGGAAACATTCACTAGCAACTTAGGCAATTATCTCAGGAGAATGTCCAGAGTGCTTGGAAACCATTCCGCGGCCCCTGTTGAGGAGCCTGTCCCTGTGTTTCCAAAGAAGAAAAAAACTCACACGTCTAAATTTCTTGATGTAAGGTCTGGCCAGCTCTGCCCAGATTTGGGACCACAAATTCCAAGGTACCTCCGGCCTACAAATAAGAGAGCCTGCTTCAGCCTTCTGGCTCGGTTTCTGGACCGTGTCGCATGTGGCCGGTGCCTGCATTTAATTGAGCAGGAGTCTGACCCTCCGCCTGGGCCTCTGTCACCATGCAGACTGCACAGCAAAGGATGTGAAAGCTTCTCTCAATAAAGCGTCTTCACACACTGCCTTTTCGAGCAGGCACATCTAGGGAACTTAACGCTCAGCATATAGGGATGCTATGAAAATCAAATGTGTTTTATTTATAAGTCCCTGTGCTCCCCCTCCCAACCTCCCAAAGAAAAAAAAATTGCAAGCAGTGAATGCAAATAATTTTTCAAATCGATCATTTTATGAAAATGCCTGTTTTTATTCTATCTTTTTTAAGGACTAGAGAATCACATAAATGACAATTCCAGAGACCATAGATTTATGACTTTTTTACTTTCCAAATATGTTGGCACGGAGCAAAAAATAAATAAAATTTTGTAATTTCGGGAAGAGAATAATGTACTTTTTTATTAAAATGGAAATGACACACTGCTGCATATCTAAGTTGATTTAGTGTTTTTATTAGTTATATAACTGTTTTAATACCTCACTAACTATTGCATTCTCCCTTAAGGTTTCCATTGTTCACATACCCTAGAAACAAATTGATAATTCTGAAAAAAATAAAGTATTTCTTGGTTGTTTGCTAACAGCAGAATAGCAATCAGTCACCACAGGGTTACTACAATGGGCATCATTATATCTGGATCCTTATCAATTTCACTATATGGGTAAGTATTATTGCTGTGTACCGGAACTCCTTTGGTGTTATTGCTTAATTTTAATTGTGATTGTAAAATGTGAACAATGTGGATCTTTAAACCACAATTAAACACCTGCTATACTTGTTGTCTGTTGGCATTGGAAGATATATTGAGTATTTAAAAACTGCTGATTCAGATATTACATTGAGTGTAAAAATAGATTTAATTTGAGAATAAATGTCTGCTCAAGGAGGAAGTTACGGGAAAGTTTTCAGAAGTCAGATAGGTGAGTCCAAATTTGAGTTTGATGGGAAAACACAGACCCGATGGAAACGCTCCTGCCAGGTTTCATGCCAATTTCCTTCAGCAGCGGAGCGCTGACTCTGTCCCACTGACAACTTGCTAATGAAGAACCTCCGGACAGGAAGCACCTGCCCGATGTTGATGAGATATTAATAGGAGAAATAACCGAGTTACAGAGGCGCAGGGGAGGGTAGTGAAGAAAAGGGGGAGGGGGATGTCCGATATGAGCCCCAAATCCCAGCCCAAATCAAATGTGAAAAAGAGACGGCCCCGGCCTTGGGGGCTGACATCCTACGTGCAGAGGGTGATTCGAAGTTTCCTGAAATCCATATTCAGAGTGCGTGCGGGTCCCTGAGCTGGGTCTGCAGAATGTAAACCAAAGGTTGCCGTTCTTTTCTTTTTGTCTGATAGGTTCGTGAGCGTCTCCATCATCCCCATCATCAAAATTAACCATTTACACAGTGCTTGCAAACGCGGCACTCAGTTCTGAGTTTATAATATCATTCAAAACAACGTCATTTGCCTAAGCTCAGATATGCTTCAGTTTCTTTGGAAATAGCGTTTCTTGTTTTAATTTCCCAGCAGTGTTTTTACAAACAGCGAAGAAGGGAGTCATACGGGTGGGACAATGGGACAATAAAAGAATCTTTCCTTGGAGAAATGGGACCACAGGTTGGATGTGAGGAGCAGGAAAGAATAAAATATACTGGGTTATATTCCTGTAAGCTTAATTTTTTTTTACTCACACACACACAAAATCAAATCGAAATAGGTTTGCAAATCCCAACTCTCCATTTCAAGTAAACAAATCTGATGGTGCGTGAGGGAGCTGCTGAGCCATGTGAGAAGGTTCGTGAGAAATGGTTAAACTTTCTGGAAAGACTGCAGAACAGCTAGCTCAGAGGCAAATGCGTGATGAAACGTGACAGAGGTGGAATGTGCCCGTTTGGGAGTTGCCTCTGGAGTAAGGTGCACAGGTAAATTCTATTTAATTGTAGAAATTGGAGTGTCGCTCTCAGATATGTTATAAAACTCGGGGCCCTTTGCTCGTCCCCTCGGCAGCTCTGACTCAGTGACACAGGAATGAGGAACCAACCAGACGTTCAAAGGCCTCAACAAGTGATCCTGATGTTTAATGAGAGTCACTTGAGAACCCAGAAGAGGGAATCACACACACAAAAGACTCTGACACTCATTTTACAAGGGCAAACCTTTCTCTCCTGTGTGTCTGTTGTCACCAGCACAGTGGAACGGATATCCTCCCAGGTTGAAGTCCCTGTGAAATCACGGATCTGAATCTTGGGTGAGCAAAACCTCCTAGGGAACTTTTTATTTTCTTCCTTCAAAATCATATGGCTCCAGGCTCCGCCTCTGCATTGGCACACAGGGATGCAGGGCTGGAGGTGGGAGGGGTAGAGAGGAGGGAAGGGCGGGCTGTAGAGACTGCAGGTGCATTCTACTTTATAATTATAGCTCTAAACCTAGTCATTTTTGGACCAGATTTGAAGTAAAATTTGTTTCTCTTGGGTTTCATTTAAAGGAACCCTTAGGTGTGATACTTGTGCCCAGTGAAGACACAAAATAGGTGCTTAGTAAATAATTTTGAATGAGTGAATAGAGAGCAGACCCATTAATGGCTTGCGGCAAGAGTCGATGTATGTATAAAGTAGTCCTAATTCACCAGCCAGCCTCGAAAAATGATGGGGAATCTAGTTAATATCTATGATTATGAAGGCATATTAATTAAGGAAACATCAGCTGCTGTAATAGACAACCCTCCAAATCCCAAAGCCGGTGGCCCATATCTGATTTCGCCGTCACTTAATGTCTAGAATGAGTGTTCCTGACTGGGGAGAGGCTCCTCCATGCTCTGATTCAGGGACTCCCACTACTCAAATATGTGGCTCTTTCACCTTCAGCACGTGGCTTCCAAGGTTGCCAGAGGAGAGGAAAGAGCATGAGGACCAGGCACGGGAGGTTTTTATGGGACAGGCCAGCATGTGAGACACACGTGTATCCCCTCCACATTCCATCATCCAGAACTCAGTCTTGTGGCCACCCCGAATTTCAGGGAGGAATGTAAACTAGTCCAAGAAGAATAGAAAAGAGTTTGGCGAACAGAGCAGAATTTTTCAAAGGTATATTAAAAGAAACCAGTGCTTTGGAGAGCATGCCTTGGCTCTTCAACCTGCTGACGGAAAATAAAATATGCTGAACAGTTTGGATGACCTTTGGCACAGTCAGGAGCATAAAATCTTTCCTGCTCATCGTGTGACCCTTGAAATGGCCAATGTCTCAGACTCAAAGCAGGAGGGGGAACTGGAGGTTTGGAATGGATAGATGCTTTTGTTTTGGAAATTGCCTTGGACCTAAGCATGTGCCACATTAAATAAATGCACATGCTCTTTGTTGACTATTATGGCAATCTGAATTAACTGTTAATACATCCCTAGAGATCAAGTCACCATATCCCAAGGACTGACCTTTCCTTGATAATATAGTAATAGATGCAGGTCAGTGAAACTCATAGGATATATGAACTGGATTCATGTCATAAAACCTATGTGATCTATTGATATCTTCTTATCCCTCCTCTACCAAAATAAATTATTAGGGATATTTTGGTTTTGTTTTTTAATGTATGACTTTTTCTCAAGCCAAGGACCCAAAGGCAAAGAGAAAGGGAGTATGTCTGGTGTCCTAAAGGGCTTTTTCCAGTGCTGTTCGGCATTCTTCCCTGACCACTGCCAGGCCCTGAGCATTACTGGTACCTGATAAGTCCAGATTTTGGCAGTAAATATTCAGAAACTTTTAAAGTAGTTTGAACACATTTTTATGTCTATTGAATGTAATAATAAAAATGTGGGCTTATATTTTGTACATTTTTATTATAAAAATGAAGAAACAATTCATTACTTTGCAGAAGTATTGGGTCTGCAATGGATCAGCAACTGAAAAGTCAAGTGGTTCACCCCCATGGATAGTTTGAGAAGCACTGCATTAGCTTGTTTTCTTAGCGTCCATGAGGTGGGTTACTGTGAGAATCAGTAAGTGATGACATGGGAAATTATAAATTGCTCTACAAATGGCTAACATTTTTGTCGTCGGTGCACTTGTCAAGCTGATACTCTCCTAGGAGAGACCCTGCCTTTGCTGCCCCTCTGGAATCTTGAAAGCATATGATAGGGCAGGAGAATGCACAATGGAGTATTTCTTCAAAACCACTGCTGCTGGTCCCAGAGGAACTGTGTTGTGATCTGTGGTCCAGAGGCTCACTGGATGCTTAATCTGGGCATGGGAATACCAGTGGGATGGTCCCTGAGAGATGTCCTCCTTGCCCTCCAGGTCTCAACCGTTTTGTTTTATTTATTTATTCTCCCCCACTGTGGAATGTTTTTGAACAAAGGGACAACATGACAGAAGTGATATTTTATAAAATCAGTCTTGTGTGCATGTACAGTTTGGATCGGACTAAGGAAAGCACAGGAGGACCCTGGGATGGCGGTTTTGATGGTCTGGGAGACCATTTTTTGAAATAGATCACCGAATCGCATCACTCTTTGTGTTATCATGGTTGTGTGCACAAGCACCCCAGTGCTGTAAGCCCCTTTGCACAATCCCCTGGTTAGGGTGCCAAGATACCATGGGGTCATTCTTTGCACCCCACATAGAGCTAAAGGAAAGTCCTTTTGCCTCTTTCCTAGAAAACATTAAACAATTTGTTGACAAGAACTAAATCTCTACTCAGGAATAAGCTATATACAGGTTTTGAGCAGTTAATTTACATATATTACTAAAAGTCTGGATAAAGGTATCATTGAATAACTGTAGTAAGTCTGTAACCAAGAGAGATGTATTAGATACACAAACACAGGCAGAGAAGAGACAATTATCCTACTCAGATCCAAATGCAAGACCTATTCTTCACAGCCATCCTTGTCCCCTGGTGACCCTCTGGCTGCTCTTCATCACAGAGCACTGTTCAACACTCACTAGTGTTGTTTGTCAGTTATTTATTGAGTGCCTATTATGTGCCAGGCACCATGCTGGACATGCAGAATACAAAGATTAATGAGATGTATCTCTGATCTTTTAACATGTACATTTCAGTCTTGAATTAGGCCACTACATAACTTGGTCAAAGTGTGTATCAAATAATTGATATCTGAAGTGGTTAAACCCAAAGATTTTCTAACTTCAGAATTTTTGCAAATTCTTAACCTGTATAACTGGTTAGAGCAACCCAATACTATGTATCTGGGTATATTGCCCACCTATTATGTAATAACGTGGACCTATTTTTAGTAAGCAGAAATATTAGAAACATAGAAATATAAAGAACATAAATTCCACTTCAATAAAACTTGTGTTGAAGGCTTTGACCCTAATATCTAGTGTCCCTGAGCAAGGGCTTATAAAGTAACTTATTTGTATAGTTCAGTGCCAGTGAAAAATTTCTCTATTCTGGTATTTTTTCCTTACTAGAAAATAGGATTTGTGCAAACTGTAAAAAAATTTTTTCTTGCCTTGGTTACCAGGATGCTCAGGACTTGGTTTCTGGTACAGGTACATGTCTTCCTTACTTTATGATATTTTTTTTCACTAAAAAAAAATACCTCTTTTTTTAGTATCTTATCTTAAGCCACTTCAAATTCTTAAATAACACCTAGGAAAAATATAACAAACAAACAAACACATAGATTCTATCACCATTTTTCTTCTTTACAGTTATTGGACAGATCCTTTCATAGCAAGAAAAAAAATCCCAGAAACTGGGAGGATTAGTTCTTCAATATGCAGTTCTCTTTGAAGACCCATTCCCATGTGTGATGGCTGGAATTCTACAGACTTTAGGTGTTTTAGGTAGAAGAAAAGAGTATCTTCTGGGCTAAAAGCTGGTTGGAATAATTTTTGTCTTACCCTAAAGTCTTTTTCTTATAAGCTGAGTTCTGCTTGTCCTAAAAAAACAGGTGTCGAGATGCTCTGAGATGCAACCAGCTGAGCTGTGTCTTTGTTGTATAAAACTGTGTTGCAGCCTGGACCTGCATATCAAACTGTTATATAACCTCATGACTTTTTTCCTGATTAAGGATAACGATTATTTCACCCTAATTGCATTCATTCATTTATCTAGGCATCATTATTGAACATGTTCCCAGAATATACTAGGTATAACTATGCAGCAGAAGTGTGGAGCTGAGGTAAATGCTGAAGTTTCTAAACTGATCAGGTCTTAGCCTTGAGGGGCTTGCATTCTGAAGAAGACAAACACAATGGATCACTTGTTTTTCAATCATGAGCTCGATGTCCTCCCGCCCCCAAACCAAATGAATAAACACATGGCTTATGTGACCTTATGGGAACTACAGAGTTAGGGATCAGGATAGAGAGAATCTATGAAAGCTATGGAAATTTATGGAATCTATGGGAATTAAACTCATTAAATTAAAAAGATAACAAAAAATATTGTTATAAAAATTCTCCAAAGCTTAGCAATAAGGCATGTCTTTTCAGTGATATAATAAAAACATTACCTAACAAGGCCACCTAAAGGTAATTAATTATTCTTTGCTTGACTTTGCTATTTACTATTACTTAAGGGTTCAGCCTCTGTGAAGTAGATCTTGTATGGCAGAGATGCAAATAACTTCTGTCTGGCTGCAAAGATAACCCCAAAGATTATGGTTTTTATTGTCCCATGGAACATTAATCTGTTTTGTATCTAACCTAGCAATCTAATTCTAACATTTCTTATTAAATACTTATAAATACCTTGTTCCTCAAAATGCTCTCTGAACTAGATTTACCTTCTCACTGCCTCCTTCATTAATGAGTTAATAAATCTTTGGCAGGTGTTCATTTTATATTTGTATGAGAGTCTTGTTTACAACTATAAAAAATTACACTTTGACATTATGTATAGCATTATCACATCTTACATTATTAGTGCAAAATCAATTTCCATTCACCATTCTTGCTTAATAGAAAATGTACAGAATCTCTCCCCGCAGTTTCAGTGAGACATAAAGTTGTTTGCTTTGTTGAGGATGCATTGAAGGGCTTAATCATCATGTGTCTGATCTTCCATCTGAGAGTTCAACAATTACGCCTTTTATGTTTTTAACTCTTGATTCCACTATGAGATCTCACCATGGTACAAGGCACAAGGATGGTTGATGTGGAGGCAGTTTTGGGGAATCTTCATTTAATCCACTCAGTTCACTATGGCAGAGAAGAATTATTCTGGCATTCTTCCCAATGTCCCCTCCCATAATAACTCCCTGTCAGAACCCAAAAGGAGATCACAGGACATTATCATTGAAGTCTTCTATCTCTCATGTTTGATTTAGTTCTGTCTTTCCAATCATAATAATTAATTAACAAATTTAGCAAACATTTATTGCACACCTGACAGGAACTTTCCACAATTATAGAACAACAACAATAAACATTTATTGATTGCTTGCTATGTGCCAGACACAGTTCTAAGCATGTTCTGTTACTAACTCATATAAACAAGATCCCTATAAATGAAACTATATACAGCCATATAGCTTAATAGGATTAAGAACTAAACCTGCATTAACAAAATTTTACTATCCTAGAGCATTTTTGTTCAGAAATATGAGTTTGTGAATAAATTTATTGTTTCAAGAACTTGTGAAAATTCATTTTTTTCTATAATAATAGGCTGGTAAACTAGGTCTCATCAGGTTATAGTAATAGCTCTCCTTCAAAATAATACTTGACTAGGTTATCAAATAACAATTTACTTTTCAAAGGTCTCTTCAAAACTCTTGCCTCTGAGTCTATCAATCCTAAACTATTCTATCATAAAGTTTACTCAGTACCAATACTTCCAATGAAGTACTTGTCTTAAACAGAACCCCCAGACTTTAAACTATCCTCCTTCTCACCCCTTTCTTCCTGAGATGCTACTAAGACTTTGTCAAGGCTTTGGATTCCTTTGCTGGACTAAGCATTGAACTTGGCTTTGCTTGATCAACAACTCATTTTGATGAACTCCTTAAGGAGTCAGGAGTTACAACTGGTCTTCAGTGAGGGAGACAGATGTTAAATACACACACAATATAATTTAAGGTAGTGATAATTGCAATGAAAGAAACTAAAATAGTAGAGGGAATAGAGAATGGTAGGTGGCAGGGGCTACTTCAGGTAAGATGCTTAGGAGGGCTTCTTTGGGGACATGAAATCTAAGCAGAGACCTAAGGTGAGTGAGAAGATCCAGGGAAAGGAATATAGCTGAAAACAACATGAAATATAAATGTTCTGAGGTAGGAGTGACTCTGGTGTATTCAAGGAATAGAAAGCTGGTCAGATCATGAGGTGAAGAACTGAGGAAGATGAGTTTGGAGATATAATAAGATGCGACAGGAAGGGAGTTGATTTTGTTCTGAATGTGAAGGGGAAGACATGGGAGGAACTTAAGGGAGGAGTGACATGCTCTGATTGAGAGTTTTAAAAGATTACTCTGATTGTTCTGTGTAGACTGGATTGTGGGGGAACTAGTGGATTTGGGGTGATATGGAGAGACTATGGTAGAAATGCAAGGGAAAGGCAGTGGTGGTCTAACTCAAGTGTCCTCAGTGGGAGTGCTGGCTGCATTTGGGATGTTTTTGAGTCAGAGCTTGGTTTGGAGAGTGGTCTTTTGGTCTCAACATTCCAGTCACTGGTGATGCTATAGGGAGGCCAGAGACTAGAGGAGAAAGAAACTAAGAACTCTGATTTGGACATAACGAACTTGTGATGAGATGGGTAGACAGGTTGGCATTATATAAACTCACTCCCTTTGTCTCTCTCATGGCTTGATGGCAAAATCCTGCTCTTAGGTTCTTCCCATCCCCCAATATTCTCTTTTTCTAATCATTTTCATAAGAATGTCTTGGAATTTACATGTGCTCAAGCCAAAATGAATACACAGTAAATCTACATATTCTAGAGTTTCACCTAAGGGAAATTTATAATGGGGAGAAGGGTTATTTAATTAGCAATATATTGTGAAAAGGGTATAGTACGATTTTTTTTAAGAAACAGTTACAATTTTGAACCCACTAGTGTGTTGTGAAATCAGCTTAGTGGGAAGGGAAATCAATTTAGTGGGTCACAAACAGCATTGGAAAGAACAGAATAGAGAATAAAAGAGTGCATCACACTTAATGAGGGTAAATAATATGTGAGATTTTTGTTTCATACACGCATGTATGTATATATTGGGCCACAACGTAAGAGGTATTTCTTTTTTATAGTGAATTGTAAAAGACCCTGGAAGTCACTGCTATAGGGGAGGTGTGCTGCAAGTATTAGTTTTCAGATGGATAGCAGCAATTTTAAAGTCTAATGTTATGGTTATAGTCTGGGCCAAGCCACATAACCTGTGGTGCTTTAATGTTTCTTATGTATAAAATAGGGATAATATTTTCTCCCTATGTATAAGTTTAGATTCTTCTGGTTGTTAAGTGAGGGAAACTCAGCTCAAAATAGCTTCAGTTAAAAGAAAGAAGGCTTTCGCCCTGGCCAGGTGGCTCAGTTAATTAGTGTCATCCCACACACCAAAAGGTTGCAGGTTCCATCCCTGGTTGGAATGAGTATGGGACGCAACCAATCAATGTTTCTCTCTCACATTGGTGATTCTCTTCTTCCCCCAGCAAAAGAAATCAATGAACATATGCTCAGGTGAGGATTTAAAAAAAGAAAAGAAAAAAAAGAAAAAAAGGCTTTCTTGGAAGGATTCTGAGTCTGAAGCAAGGACTTGAGGAGGAAATGGGCAGCTTTGGGACCTGGGACTAGACCAGGGGGCTCAGAGTGCTAGGACTCAAGCTCAGCCTTTCTGTCTCTCTGCTCCACTTGCCTTTGCTTTCTCTCTTTCTTTCCTAGGGCAGACAACTGTCTCCACATGGCAAAAAATTATGATTACCATTAACCTTGGATTTATATTCTGTAATTCTGACACTAAGAGACAAGAGGTCTCAGTTACTAGTGCCAGTTAGATCATCTCAAGGAAAGGCTCTGATTGGTTCAGCTCTGGTCACATGCCCATCCCGGAACATGGGATGAGGGCTTAGATTGGCCAGGCTAGGTATTGTGTACAGCTGTGTGTGGTGTGTGTGTGTATGTGCATATGTGTATGCTTTTAGAAAAAGTTGGGGAAAGTAGTTCAATGAGAACTACTACATCTTTTGTATGCCACAGCAATGTTCTGGGAATTAATAAAATATATTCATGAGTGGTTCTGAACTTGTAATTTACCTTGAGGAATAACTTAAATGTCTTCACAGTAAACTAGCATCTGTGGAACAAATTCTTGGGCTCATAAAAAGAGCAAGATGTGATTAATTCTACAGGAGGTGGCTTACGGGCCACCCCACGCCCCTGCTTGATGTGCAGAATGCCTTCCTGAAGTCTTCTGTGTATCAGTCCTAACTCAGCTGGGTCTGAGCACAGTTTTGTGATTTATTAACACAAGAGAGACCCAGAAACACTCTGGGACCCCAGAGTTCCTCAAAAGATTGTGAAATCTAAATTTCGCTGTTGCTAAGATTTCAAATGCCTCAGGTTTATAATAAGCTTCCTACTTAGAAAACGATGATATCTGGTAATGGTGAGGAAAAATATTTGCTAATGAAAATCTAAATGAGGGATGATGAAGCTAAACATCATTAGATTTGGTTAGTTTCCCTACATGATTGGTTGAGGGATATCTTATCCACAGAAAAAGTTTCTTTATGCCAGCCTTTTTTTTTTTCTTGGAGTTACCACTTCACTCTCAATAAATCATTTAAATATCTTATGCTGCTCCTGAGAATGTCCTGGCTACCCAAATATTTTCTTGTCAATCTTCTGTAATACATTCTGTCACACTGGACCCTCCTGGGAATGAAACAGGTTTACTTTAAAATTTTATAAGATCAACTCCTCTATATCCAATGGTCGGTCATAGAAAGGGATTATTAATACAGAATAAGTAACAGGCAACTGAATTAGAGGACTGTAATTCCATTGAGAGGCTCTAGATTTTTAAATTAATTTAATGCTTATGAAAGCTATAAGACTGACAGCCCAGGAGAATGAAGTGGCTCTTTTTTCCTCTGATGAGTAGGTACAGCAGTATCAGAGACTGTGACTGAAATTTTGGCAAGGCTTGTCAAGGTACAGTAGTTTCTTCTCCCATGGTCCTTGTGAGGATAGATCGCCTGCCTTGTTCCGACCTCTTACCCCCAACCCCAGGCCCCTGTTCCCCAGAATTAGAGAAGGTAACAGGGCTTTGGGGTCAAAGAAACGTGACTTAGATTACCAGCTCTGTGTCTTACTGATAATGTGATTTAAGAAGGGCTGCCAGCTCTGGCCAGTAGCTCAGTTGGTTGGAGCATCGTCCTCTGCACCAAAAAGTTGTAGGTTTGATCCCTGGTCTGGGTGTATATGAGAGGCAACTGATTGATGTTTTTTTCCCTTATTGATGTTTTTCTCTATTTTCTCCCTTCCTTTTTCTCTAAAACATATCTTTGGTGAGGATTTAAAAAAGAGAAGAAAGACTGCCAGATAAAATACAGGGTGCCTAGTTAAGTTTGAATTTAAGATATAATTTTAGATTTTTTGTAAGTTATGTCTCAAATATTGTACAGGACATACTTAAATTAAAAACTTTATTTTTTGTTTATCTGATACTCACATTTAATTGGATATCCTTTACTTTGATTTGCTAAATCTGACAACTCTAGATTTAGGGAATGTCATTTACACTCTTTTTGTCTTAGTTTCCTCACCTCTAAACTAGAACTAATAGCATTTTTCTTGCAGGGATGCTGAGGGCTTAGATGATATCACTTACTCATTTGAAAAATGTTTATTGACTGCCTACTCTGTGCAGTGAACAAAGCAGATAAGAATCTATGCTCATAAAGGTTATATGCTATCGTGGAGGAAATAGACAATAAAGAACAAATATTGTGTCAAATTATGATATGTGCTATTGAAAATAAAACATCTGGAAAGATCAAGTATTGGTGGTGAGGAGTTGGGATTTTAAGAAGGTTGGTCAGGGCAGACTTCACAGAGAAAGTATTTGACTAAAGGCCGGAAGTAAGAAAGGGAGCCAGCTGTATGAGTCGTTGGAAGGAGCTCATGCCAGGCAGAGACCAGAGAGGGTCTCTGAGGCAGGAGCTGCCTGGCATATTGAAGGAACAACAGGGAAGCCAGACTGACTGGAGAGGAAGTAGCTGAGGGAGAGGAGAAGGCTACTCTGTGTAATATGCCTGGCCTGTGCATGGTGCTCCTCCTCCTGCTGGGGAGCGACATCAACCCTAATGAAGGCAAATTGATGACCAAAGCAAGTTCTGGATGGTTGTAAGTCTTCCAAAACTAGCTCATGGCCTCAGTTTCCTCACTCACAGAGTGAGGATGAGAACACCAGCACAGCCTCCCTTACAGAGTTGTTGAAGGGATCAGCAGAGGTAAGACATTTGTGAAGCATTAAAATGTCACACACACATGTAGCATTATTATTCAGAACTGCACAAAGCCCATTAGGTCGTTCTACTTTCCTCCCCTACATGGAGGAGGCATAATTTGGTAATTTCTATAATTGAATATGCTTTCCTGCCTTTAGCTGGTTAGCTCAAAGGTCTCAATTGATGAGTCTAAGGCATATACGGGTTTTAATACAAGGTACAGAGTAAGTCTTGCTTGCCAGAAAGGGCAGCTCAGATGATGTTAGCTCATATGTCAAGAGGGAACCTTGCTGTGTGCTTGAGGGGCAAGACTAAGAGCATGGAGGCAAGGTGGGGGTAGGCAGGTGAGAGGCATTGGAGAAGGCCTTGGGGACTGATGGGCATGGTAGAATCCAAGGTAAGCAACAAGTAGGTGAGGACAGAGACTAGAGCCAAGATCAGTGCAGAGTTTATGGTCAAGTCTTGCAGGAACAGTGGTAAGAAGATAATTTGTGATAAGAGACTCAGGAGTTAAGGCAAGGAGAGGGGCTAATGTGTGGGAGGCCAGATACTTAGAACTGGGATACAGGGCACAGCTTGCTAATGAAAAATGGGATGGAGCAATCCCTAACTCAGTTTTTATTTTCTGTGTATGGTTGTAAATTCCACCTATCAGTCTCAATTGAAGAATTTAAAAAAGAAATCAGTTGGAGAATTAAAATGCAGATTGCTAGGCACCTCTGACTCAGAAGTTGTGGGGTAAGTCTTGAAAAACTTTTCTCATGAGTATTCATCTTGACTTCTCTAACTAAATTAAATTTATCTGATGATCAGGGACCATGTCTTTTACATCTTTGTATCTGGAGTAGTACCCTAGTTAGTGCTGGGCATGTAGAATTTCAGTAACTACCTTCTGACTTCAATAATTAATTACACAGCTATTCTTGCTTCCACTTTACCTGTTAATGTTTTTTTACAAATGTGCTGAAGGTCTTAAAGAACCAGTATGATAAGACCTGGATTCATGTGTGTAAAACTTTTTTCATTATTTGTAAATGCCTTATTGCAATGGTTTTCCACTTCAGATTCACAATAGTATGTTTAAAAATCCTGCCTGGTCATACCCAAGACCAATTAATTGAGAATCTCTGGAGGTGGGACTCAGAAATTACTGGAAAAGGAAGAGGAAGTGTTACCAGAAGCTGGGAGCTTGGCAGAGAAGCTTTTGCAGGGCAAATGGTCAAGTCTTAGAAGTGAGTTTTGAGGGCCTGATGCTCAGACTTCTGTGGAAAGCATAGCTGGTTAGTGTCTGAGCTCTAGTAAGGGCACAGCCAACCATGCATGTGGGAAGGCTTGGTTGGCACTCAGTCAGCCACAAGAGAAAGGCTAGCTGTACTCAAATCATGAAGAAGGAATGGGGCCTGCTAGTGTGGCTGCTACTGGTACTGCCGATACATAGACTGAAATAAGGCTGGTTCCATGAGGGTCAAAAGAATTAGGAGATTGGATTCATAGCTGTCCTTTCCTGCTGAGTGACATAGACTGGAGCTAGAAGCAGGGGAGTTAAGTCTCCCTTCCTCTTTTCTTCCAATCTGTAAAATGGTAGGCCACCTGGCAAGGGTGGCTGGAAATGTAGTTTGTAGACTACTAGCCCCAATTTTATGCTATACCATAGAGAAGGATGAAAGCATGGAATCATTGCTAAGGGAAAATAGATAAATAACTAGCACACCCAGCTAGTAAAATTATAAAGCCAGAACTGGAACCCAATTAGTCTTGCTACACTTCCACTTTGCTGAAGAGGCTAGCTCACCTTTCATCCCCTGTGGGCAGTACTTACCCGGTATTTTTTCAGATGCTGAGAGAGGGGCAGGGTGGGCGGACAAGTATCTTGTTCCTGGGCTGGGCGTCTGCTGAGCCACTGGGCTTGCTGACCTGCCCCAGTGTTATCTGAGCAGGGGGAAAGCACAGGGCAGAGATGTTAGGATGGCTTTGGCAAGAAGAGTAGGGGAATGACTTGCCTCCTTGAGTTCCCAATTCATCAGTGGTAGTAAAGGTGGGCCATCATGCCTACAGGTTTTAGAATTAGAAATTTGGAGGAGAGATGAGATTAAGGACTGCAGGATTTTTGGAGACCACTAAAGTGTGAGGCAAAGATATCCATGCATTAGGAAGCACCTTTTGGAAGTCAGTGGTATACGCAGTTGCGTTTTTGTTTTTGCTTTTGTTTTTTTCAAGGAACTGTGAAATCAGGGTGAATGGTACAGGTGTATTCCTTCTTAGTGAGGCTGGTAGAGACCTCTAATTGCCTCTCTGAGGATATGGACCACGAGATAGATCAGGTATCTAATCCAGGAACTACCTCAACAGAGGATGGTCAGGTAAGGGAACAGTGCTTTTGGTCAGCAAAGAAGAACATAGCCAGTTTGCCAGAGCAGTCACATTAGAAAACAACCCTCTTCTCTTCTTTCTTCCTATGGGAAGGAACACAAGAATAAGCATAGGGAAGGAGGATGTATGGGACAGAGTAAATATTGTTCCCTTCAGATCACCAGGGTCACAATTCTGCCACCCAGGGGTAGGGGGAACTCTGAATTGTATACATGTTCTTAAATAGTAAGGGCTACCTCTTAGTAACCCAGCTGGGACTGTTTTATAACTGAAAGTGACTGAAAACTATGGAATCAGGCTGGGGTATTATAAAGAATGTCTACTAACATATAGAAAAAAATATGAGTGGTTTGGCGGAACACAGTTGGTAAGCTAAAGACAATTTATATACTAGAAAAAAAAAAAAAAAAAAAAAACTTCAGGTTTATGCCCTGATAAGTTCAAACTCTTCAGTCCAACAAGCTAGAGTGAATAATCCTTATAAAACCAGCTCCCCATATGGCTCAGTGTGGAAGCCACATCTTGTTCAGGAATCATATTTTCAAAGCCAAAAGTAATTAAAAAGGAATTCTCTTCTCTATTTGAATTTTGGAAATCTGTAATAGGATCTAAACATAAGTCTACAGCAAGTCTTTTCTCTTCAATCAACTCTCTCACGCTCTGGAATAATTCCAGTGCCTCTCTCCTCAAATCACTTATAAATTCCTCTATTTCCAAAAGACACCCATACTTCTCTCCCCTACCACTTCCCTGTCCTTCGGCACTTTTATATATCATTTGTCTTTAGCCAATTTTGTCTTCTTCTGGTTTCTCTTGGGTTTCCTCCATTCTCTCAATTCTGCCTCAGAAAAGCCCAAGGAACCTGTTAAGGGAAGGTGGACGCCTTAGCATGTGCTGCAGAGATGCCGGGGCAGCACATGAGCCTGGAACAAGGGAAACGTCGGGCAGGTTGTGCTGTTGACACAGATCCTCAAACATTACTAACTTTTGTCTATCATAATCGTGAAAAAAATCGAACATTTTCTGGTGCTTTTTGCTCACTAAATATTTTTTTGCATGTCGTATCTCAACTGATTCTCAAAGCCCTGAGAATGAGGATTATGTCGCCTCTACAGGTGAGGAAACTAGGCTCAGGTAGGTTAAATGACATGGATAAATTAGTAGGACAAAACCTCAGGATTTGAACCTAGGACTTCTGACTTTGTTTACTGCTTTCTTTCCAATACTCACTTTATTCTTTCCCTGCGCTGTTCTCTCAGAGGATGATTGTTTTTCCTCTTAGCTTACTCTTATCTTCTCACCTACTATCTTGGACTTACTGGCAATTTCTCTCCTGATTTGAAATCACATAATTTTTATTGACCCAAAACCAGCAAAGACTAAGAAATTTTGTTTTGTTTTGTTTTTATTGACATAAGAAGGAGATTTTTAAGGAGACTTCATCAAATTCGTTCTTCCTCAGAATAGCATGTGTGTTTGGTCTGCATGTTAACATCATGACTAATGCACAACATGTAGTTAGGAAATAAGAGGACAGACTATTTTGATAAACAAAAACATCCAAATGCTGGGGACTGCTGTCATTGTCCAAAATGAGGCAACTGCTTCTTTTGGGCTGTTTCTCAGAGCTAGTTTATAAGCTGCATAAGATGACCCATGGGGTAGGCGTAGGATGGTGGGTGGAGGTGGAAGAGGGTATAGGCGGAATAAATGGTGATGGAAAAAATACAATAATTTTTTAAAAAGGATAATCCATCTAATTTTTTCACTTACTCTCCTTTTGGCCCCAAACAAGGTAATGACTTAATCTTTTGTCTATCTCCAAGAATGAAACTACTCCCAGAGGACAAATATTTGATATCAAAGATGGTGTCTGTCTGCCTGTCCGTCTGTCCTTATGTCATCTCTATCTCTATTAAAATACCCAAGAGCCTTTTAGGGTGATTAGTTGTGCAGATTCAGGAACATGATTTTGTAGTCATCTGCATTTAGTATTCCTAATATGGTAATGCTATATCACTATACAGTATATCAGCCGAGCTGATGGATAGTTTGTGACGTGTCAAGTGACTGGCTACTGACTGTTGGGTAGGTGAGAAGTGGGGGTTGGGGGAGGGCTGTTTTAAACTCTCAGGGGCTCCCAGCTTCAGCGCGTGAGGTGCAGCAGTTTCATTATGGGAAAGGTCATCCTGGAGACAATTACAATTGTAATTGGCAACCTGGGAGTGGAGAATTCTAAAGCTGGGAGATGGGTACACAGATACCCACCAAGGGGATTTGAGGGGACCAGGGCCAAACACTGATGTAATCAGATTGGTTATACATTTGATCACATGGGTCAAGATAGGTGACAAAGTGGGTTTGACCATTTTCACTGAAAAGACATTTACCTGGAAGTACTTAGTACTTATTGGGCAATGGACATTTTATGGGGATGTGAAGATTCTTAAATAAATTATTATTTAATCTATTTGAACTTCTTGAAATTTTTTTCCTTCTAAATACTACTCTTTTAAAAAATATTATTATTATTCTGAACCCTAAAAAAGGCAGAAGAAAATTCCATTTATAAGATTTAATTAGTGTGTGCTTTTGCTAGTCCATCCTTTCCTAAGCTTTCTTTAATTTGGTTGGTAGGTTTGTCTCATGCATCAGAAGTTTGTGGGTTGAAACCTCAATCAGGGTGCATACATAGGTTGCAGGTTTGTTTCCCAGTCAGGACACATACTTACCTTGTGGGTTTGATCTCAGGTTGGGGCACAAATGGGAGACATCTGACTGGTGTTTCTCTCTCACATCTATGTTTCTCTCTCTCCCTCTCTCTCTTCCTTCCTTTCTCTCTAAAATAAATAAACATATCCTTGGGTGATGATTAAAATAAAAAAATTATCCCAATTTTATATTGTGGCAGACATGTAAGTGTGCATTAATAATATATATAATTACAGTTAAGGTATAGTAGGTGGATTAGTTTTCTGTTACTGCTGTAACAAATTACCACAAACTTTGTGGCTTACAAATAAAAAAATATATATTCTTTCACAGTTCTGGAGGCCAGAAGCCTGACAACAAGGTGCTGGCAGGCCTGCACTCCATCTGGAGGCTCTAAGAGACAATCCTTCCTTGCCTCTTCCAGCCTCTGGCGGCTGCAGGTGTTCTTGGCTTGTGGTTGTACCAATCTCTGCTTCCATCTTCACATGGCCTTCTCTTCTTCCTCCATGTGTCTGTCCTCTGTGTGTCTCTTATAAGGACACCTGGGTAATCCAGGATGATCTTCTCTCAAGATCTTATACTCATTTGCATCTGCAGAAATCCTCTTTACAGAAAAGGTTACATTCACAGGTTCTAGTGGTTATGATGCATCATTCTGGGGGCCATCATTCAACCCACTACTGAACCCTTTCTCTGTGCCCTACATGGTGCAAAGTCTTTAAGCTTATTGTTTTATGTAAGCCTCATAACAATTCTATGAGGCAGCTCCTATTGTTATGTCATTGTGCAGATGAGAAAGCTCAGGATTGGAGAGGTAAATGGTGTGTCCAGGGTTACAGAGCTTGTGTGATGCTGATGGATGGCGCCAAGATTATGTCCAAGTCCATGTGCTTTGAGTTTGGGCTCTTAAACATTAAGCTGTGGAAGAAATGAAAAAGCATACATTCAGTGTCTTACCAGACTTCAGTTTAAAAACAAATATTTTTTTTCTCTTCAAGCTCTTGAAAATTGCTGGTGAACAAGTTATATTAACACACATGCATTTTCTAATTATCATTGTACTTATCTCGATCTCAGATCCAAGACATTATAGCACAACCCAGTAAATGAGTTTAATTGAAAATGAAACAAACACACGCCTCCAGGAAATAACCATTGGTAGGGTCTTCCTTCTAAAATAATTCAAAAATTTGGAGAAGGTCAAAAGGCTGTCTTGCCAAGAAACTGACTTTTCAAATTTCCCTCAGTGTAACAAGTATCTGAGAGCCTGTGTAACAGTAACACAGAACACAACAAACTTTCAGCTGGGCATTGCCTTGAAATCCTGAGGTAATTTGTTGGCCTTCTTGACTTACAAGAAGATCCAAGGATGTTGAATTAACTTTGGCATGCAAATTACCTACAGGCAAGAAAGAAAAATACCCTCTGCAGCCTGCTACTGTGGAAAGGCAGTAGATTGTGACTCCGGAGAGCAATTTCCAGTTGCACCAGACTAGCTGGTGTGACTTCTGGGCGGTTACTTCATTTCTCTGAGCCTTAGTTATCTTAATATAAAATGGGCTGGATCAGACCATTTCTTTGGTTTCTGTTTTTTTTTTTTAAGTTACTTTTTATTTATTGATGAGAGAGAGCAAGAGAGACCAAGATCAATTTGTTGTTCTACTTACTTATGCATTTGTTGGTTACTTCTTGTATGTGCCCTGACCAGGGATCGAACCTGAAACCTTGGTGTATCAGGACAATGCTCTAATCAATATAGCTACCTGGAGCCAGAGCCTTTGATAGTTTGCTCAAAGCTATGAACCTTCTTAGAAAAATGCTCATGCACAATTTTATATATAATGAAAGATTCATGTGCTTCTTGTAGCCCATTCATGAATCTCCTAGTTTTTTGTGGCGCTATGTCCCATCTAGTTCTAAAATGCTAGGATTCTTTTAGTACTTGCATTACCCTGATCTATTAGAAAGAGAACTAACTACGTGTGTCTTTATGAAACAGAAAAATCCTTCAGCCAACAGAGTGTGTGGGGAAGGCCATGTGAGAGTTGTCAGAAATGCACCTATTTTACTCTAGAGAAAAATGTACAGATTTTGAAAGTGCTCTGGAATATGAAGGCCCTGTGAAAGGCTTTCAATAGTCTGGCACATCCTGATGAGTTTTGACTTTTGCAAGATTTTGACTTTTGAGTTTTCATAAAATTACTTTTTCCATCTGATGCCATGAAGGCACTGGTGCTTCTGTCACAGCCAGAGCCGAGTGGAATGGCTGCTGGCAGTTCCGAGGAGTCAGGAAAAGTTCATGTGGCAGAGGGATCCTGCCCTGTGCACAAAGAAGCTGTGCTGTTCTTCCAGGGTGGGTTTGTGTGCGAGCGGGCGCCCTGAGGATGCTCAGTTGGCACTGGGGAGATGCCCAGGAGATAAGATTTCCTCCACAGAAATGACTCGATTATTAGAGCTAATGTGTTAAGGGAAGAACACTTTTGTTCTGAATCAGTTCTCCTGTTTAAGGCCTATTGCCTCGCCCTTTCCCTTTCTCCACATCCAAGTTGTCACAAAATTATTCAGTTTTGTGGCCTTTGGGTTAGCTGAGGTTTGGTCGTTGATGCTGTGGCACCCATATGCGGCCTGGATGGTGAGAAGGGGATTCCGCAGCATTTTGTCCTCAGTCACCAGTTGGAAATAATGGACCAGCAGTTGAAGTCTGGTCAGCAGAGCTGGGCTTGTGGGTTGGCTTTTCCTTGGGGTCCCGTGAGGGTTACAGTAATGGTTCCTTCATCAGCCTTGTTTTTGTGTCAGTATATGTGTGTGTCTGCACACACAGGTGTGCAAGGGAGAGCCAAATGGCACCGGGCCCCATGGCTAGGAAGAGGAGGACTGAGTGCCCAACTCTGTCTCTCCATGTTCGAATCTAGTCTCCCTGCATTGCTCCAGAGCAGCGCTGTTCAATAGAACTTTCGGTGGTGATGGAAGTGTCCTTCATCTGCATTGTCTAACATGATGACCACTAGCCACAATGTCACTAAAATGATGGGACACTGAAATATTTAAATTAAATTAATTAAAATCTAAATTTAAATAGTCACATATGACAAATGGCTACTTTGCTGGCCAGCACAACTCTGGATGGTCCCTTCTGGTTTCATTTTTAAGGACTATTCTCCCACATCAGACATTTTGTCTTAAATCACTGTCATCCTTCTGATAGGCAAACTTAATGATCAGCTTAGAATTTTTTAGAAAAGCCTTATTAGCTTGTCTGTATAAATAAAGAGTGCTCTGTTACTGCCTGATTGATAGCTTGGTTTCTTGGTAATATCTGAATCTATATAAACACACACATCAAAGCAGTGTCCTACTGGGTGACCCTGTCCTCCACATGTCCCTGAAATTTCTGCCCAGGTGGTACCTGCCAAACCTCCTTTTTCTACCCTTAGAGTTTTTTTGTTCTTATTCCATTCACTCCAAAATATCATTACCATTGCAAACAAGGAAAATGTGTTTATCAGAAACTGCAAACTCCTTTAGGGCCTCATAGGATTAATCACGGTTATAAAGTTTTATTAAACACAATTTTTGTTTAATGACAAGCTCCACCAGTCCTTCCCATTCCACACCAATCCTGTCCTAAGGGTGAATCGCGCTTAGCAGATTGTTTTCAACAGACTCTTCAAGACAATCCCTATTACTTTGTCATGCACAGAGATATTTTTCTTCCTGGATAATTTGAACTTCCTTAAAAATCACATCTGTTTCATACTTTATTTATTTGTAATTTAAATCCTTAAATTGAATCTTTCATTACTAACATCTGGGCTTGAAATGCAGCCCACTTGAAAAAATACAAATTTTATTTTATTTGTAGTTACCCCCCTTCACTCGGTAGCACTGGTACAAACATTCTCTGGCCAGAGGCAAAACAGCCGGGTATCTCAAAGCTGTGATGCTGTACCACGTGTAATGTGGCTCACTTGATTGTCCCTGAAGTGACTGGCAATTTGCCCAGAATTAGACTGAATGCACGTAATAAGCTGTAGAATTTCCACAATATTGACAATTAGATATCTCTATACAGCAGCAGCTGTGTATTGTTCTCATGGTATGGTCCCCTCAAAGCACCTCCTAAAAAGGAAAAAAAAAAAAACCTGGCAGAAGGTTGCAAGCAGCAGAAAGGTAATATACATTGTATGAAATATCTCAAATTCAGATTAATCAGGATGTTTCTATTAGTACAGTTTTCTGCAATGGAAATCATGGCTGAAACAGAATGCTTTGGAACAGGGGTTTATAACACCGCATCTGTATCGGGTAATTGCTATATTTTTAGCATGTTTCCGAGGAAGATACCTTTTCTCATTTCCATTCATTGTGAAAGGCAGGGAGTTGTACCAAGGCACTGCGGAGCATTTCGGGTCTTTGAGAGTGAGCGGTTCTGACCCTATGGTCATGTTGATATACTCTTAGCCTTCAGAAATGGCTTTGGTCATTTAAAATAACTTTCACTACCCCCTGAATGAAAATTAGCCCCAAGAAATCATCTTGTCGGTGGACAGTTTTGATGAAAAAGAGGTCGGCTTCTAGTTTGTCATTTTTGTTCTCTTAGTACACATGGAGCCCTCCAGGTAATCATGGAAACATCTCTCCATGTTTCACCATTTTAAATAATATTTCTCCACCAGCCCATTTGTTCTATGGTTGCAGAAAAGAAAGGAGAACATGAAGGAATCGAACCGATAGTTTCTCACTATCTAGAAGCTACTGTCTACAGTCCTAGGATTTGAATATTATTTTAAACCACACGTTTGAAGTTTGCATTATGAATGGCTAAGCTTTGATATTTTGCCCAGTGGACTGTTGGCTAGAGCCAGACTCGGCAAACTCTGGGTTTTGTTGTTTGCTTCCCTGCAATAGAAATGAATGTTTTAAAAGAAAGCTGCTGTTTTTAGAAAAATAGCATAAAACCTCAGGAACAATAAAATGTCATGTTTTCTATTGCAGATCTTAATTTATCAAGCTAATTACCAACAAAGTATAGCTAAATTGCTGATAGTCTTGAGACTGATTAATTCAGGAACAAGACATTGTTGGGTTATTTAAAGGTTAGCAGTAGTGTTTGTGTAGCATAGTAGTGTAGGATTCTTTCTCACCTCAAATTATATGTATCCTTCTTTTAGAAAATGACATATTATTAAGAATGCATACATTTATTTTCCCATTAATGCTAATTAGTGGAGAAAAGAGAAACAAAATTTCTCATTAGCAAAGGAAACTTATTTTGAAACTTGTAATTCCTTTGTCTGTCTGTCTATCTCTCTCCCTCCCTTTCCTTTTCCCTTCCCTGGCTTCACTCTTTAATGATACATCATTAATGATTGTCTTTTTATTTAAAAAGTATTAGTACATGTGATAGAAACCCCCTTCTTGGAATCGGGAACTCCGAATTCTCGAGTTTGGGCTCCACTCCTAACAAGCTGGGTGACTTGAGACTACTTGTTGCTGCCTCTCTGGGCTTCAGTTCCCCCAAACGTGAACAAAACATCATCAGAACTTGGTGATCTAGAAGGCACTGCCGATCACTGCAATCAAGTTAAAGGTGCCCTGTTGTTGGTGATGGAGATTTCTTTCATTGGGCATGAGGAACATGCTTTCTGGTCACCTGCTCTCACCAGCCTCGCCCCCCCCCCCCCCCCCCGTCTGTTCTCACACCAGACTACAGCAGAATCTGTGCCTAATGAGGTCAGATCACGTTGCGTGTTCCTGTGAACTGAAGGCAGGGCTGAGACGGCATGAAATGGCATCGCTTGGGTCTTTCTGTTGCCAGCAGCATAACGTCGATTCCCTTTGGTGCCTAATGTACTCTAATAAAGGAGGTTAAAGAGCCAGTACATTAATTGACTCCAGTCCTAAGTCCCTTTTATAACCTGTGTTATCAGCATAAGTACAAGTGTGGCGTAGTAAGGAATATCATTATGAACAGATTTCCTGAGAGAGGAATTAGCGGGCTCTGGTGGGCATCCCTGTTGTAATGAACAAACTTCCGTGTTTATGAATACAGTTATAGATGCACTCTTCACAATTCTGCCGGGGGAAAGAAAACCTTCATTGGATGGCTCATGCCTAACGGAGCATATTCTCCAACTGGTTCTTGAGGGGTTAATTTGCAGTTTACTATTGAATAACATAAAATGAGCTGTAAATAATGTAATGATATGTATTGTTAAGCTACATATACTATACCAGGTGCTAGTACACCCACTCCTCACGTAGGTATAATCTGGGGCAGTCAACAAACACAGATGTATTTTAACAAAGAGAGAGAGAGAAAGAGAAAGACAGAATGAACAAGAAAAAAAATTAAAACCTAGGTAAGGTAATTTAACCAAGATAGAGATTCAGGTAAAAACGTAGCCTTTTTTTTTTCCTTCAGCCTTTTTTTTTTTTTTTTCCTTTAGCCTTTTTTTTTTTTTTTTCCTTTCTCAGAGTAGCATCCCTGTAACTGGGTGAGATACAACAGCATTTTGGTTTGTTTTTGGAACACACATGAGCCAAACACGTGGGAAACACCTTGACAGGCCTTTTGTATAACTACAAGGAAACTGATAATCCTAAATAAATTACACAGGGAAAAATATGAATCTTTGAATACTAGTAATTATAATGGTTATTTTTCACTTTTGTAGCACCTGCAAATGATGTATATATAACAAAGCTTCAAAAAGCTCTAATTAACTTTTTATTTTTTTCCATTTACTGGCTTTAACCAGTTTGCATTAATTGGCAATTTATATCTACGTATTTTTACCAAATATTTCTATTACTTTTGAGTGGCTGGAAATCATACATTATTGAATTTATTTTCACCGAGCTTTTTCTTAATTTTTGTCAGCCACTTGCTCTAACCTTCTCCCTGCCTGCCCCGCTCTATCAAGGGGGTGTGAGAGAAATGGAAATTTCTAGGCTGATCTTCCTGTCCGGAGAGACCCACGGCTGCTTCCGCGGTCCACTGACAGGACTTCTGACTAACGGTGCCAGTCAGAACTCTTAACTGCTCCTACCACACGTGTGGGGGCTCCGTTTGGAAGACCTCCAGGCTCAGCTTTTCGACAGATGACTCTGGGTTATTCACGGCATAAGATTAGTCTGACCGCCAAGAAGGCCAAGCTTTGTTCTGTGTCTGGGCTCGGGGCAAGACAGCCCTAGATGAAGCGAAGCTCTGAAGGGTTTTAAACCGGACACCACATTTAAAGCCTCTGAATTTGAAATCCTGATTATCCTGAAATGACCTAATTGCTGCCACTTTGGGTGGGAATGCCAAGGAAGAGGGAGTCTGAGATTTTCTGGGGGCTAGCCTTGAGACCTGGGGAAAAAAAGCATGCACTGTTTACCTTAGGAAATCTGGAGGAAGGAAGAAGGAGCCTGTAATTCAGCCGTCCCCCGCCCCCACTTTTTTTCCTGGTCTTGTTGTGTTTTAAAGGAACATGTAGGTGCTTGTGTCAGCTGCACAGAAGTGGATCTGGGTCGAAAGTTTTGGTAAGTATCAGGGAAGTCTCTCAGTTACCAAGGAAGAAGAAAGTATAGTATTTAAGGGTTGGACTAGTGACTTTGGAAAAAGGTAAAAAGGCATGTTTATATCCAGAAAGCTGAAGAAGGAAGAATCAGATGTGTGTGTGTGTGTGTGTGTGTGTGTGTGTGTCGTCTCGTTTTATAAAGTAATGAACATTTTTCACTGCTATGCATGAAGAAGTGATAGAATGTCTTGGCTGGTGTCAAGTGCATCTCAGGCCGGGGGCCACCTCTCTGGCTGACCACGTGGGCCTAGGCCAGAGTGAATGCTGCCTGAAAGCAAGACCTAGGCCTATCTGAATGCAAAGACAAGGTGGCTGCCACAGCCATCTGCAGGACATCAAAGGCTGCTGTCTGATGGCGCTTGGGCTGCCAAAGCTTCTAAAGGGTTTGGCGCCTGCCTGGAAATCGGATGCTAACTGTCCATCTGCCGCATGGCACTGGTGGCAGCTGATTCTTTTGCATGTGCAAGATGGACCAGGCCTCAGCCAATCAGCCCCTGTCCCTGATGGCACAAGGTTTGTCTGACCCGTTTTGTTAGCCAGACACACGAGATACAGTATGCGGTTTTTCATTTTGCTCTGTGTGTGACACTATAAATACCATTGCTGGGGAGGAACTGAGAAACCAAAGGGGACACACTGCTGCTTCTGCGTAGAAAGCATATTGGCAATGTTCAAAGCATATTGGGGCATAACAGTAGCCTGAAAACCCCAATATGGATTAGGACAGCTGACCAGATGTCTTGACTGACATTTTTAAACAAGTTTCAAGGGTATCCCTACAGGATATAAATGCTAACTATACATCTGTGTACTACTTTTCTGTCCCACCCCTTCCCAGCTTTTACTCAATGTGTGGTACATGAAACTCAGAACGTAGCTAACAGCTCCAATGACAAAGAAAAGCATTGACATGCTTCGACTGTGGCCTACCTACCCAGAAAATAGCTCAACTCAATTTGGAGGGTATGATCGCTCTCTGCCAACGGATTGAATGAAGGCATGACCCCAAAGTGGAAGTGGGCAGTTATCCGGCAAGCCTGCCCTGTGCAGGGGAGAGAGTATTTTGGAATTGGAGGCTGTTTCTTTCACATCCTCTGCAGCAAGCTCTTACGGGCATTCTAGCAACTCAGTGTCATGTGGTAAATTTGGTTTTGATCCTGGCTAATCTGGTTGGGGCTGCTGTCACATGCAGACGTTTATGGTGAGGTGGAGAGTGGGCATGAAGAGAGAGAGTTTAGAATTTTAGAGGAGAGGAGCAAATTCATACTTTTAATTTCCTAAATTATAGGCTTGTCGGTTTGGGAGATTAAACTCGGTTTTAAAAGTTTGAAAATCACAAGGAAAAGCCTTAGTTTTAATATTTGGGTTCTCCAGTGTTATGCTGAAATTCTGGACTCTTTGTAGTAATGGCATATTTAAGCAGACATGATTTTAACTTAAGGTTTTATATGGTCTAAAAGATTATGTTTTTCATAATTTAAAATATGTAGATATTTATATGAAACCCTGCTTCTGAGCTCTGGGTGGCTGTCGTATGAATTAAATGCAGCATCTCTTGTGCTGTAAGAGCAAATTAGACATGTACCTTGCCACTGGATATCTTTGTAAGACTTTGTCTGAGTTATCTAATTGCTTTCTGTCGGTTTGGTCAGTACAGAATATGATATTAGATCTGCAGATATACTGTGGCTGATGGTCAGGACCCACAGGTTTTGTAGGTCAGAACTTTCTTTTTCTTCATGATAGCATTTAAATGCATCAGAAACATTTTTTTTTTCACATCTAACTAAACTATGCATGATCGTAAACTTAGGCTCTTCAGAAGGCATCATGGAGTCATGTGACAGTTGGAATGGACATTTGAGACGATCTTGGCCAACATTCTTGTATAGGTGAGGAAGTTTGATGAAGGAAAAGATGAAGTGCCATGTTCAAAGAACTGTCCCAGCCCTTCCTGTGTTCCTCTTCATGCTTGTACCAGGTCAACTCAACAAATGAACTTGCTCTCCTTAGCAGAGCGAGACATAACTATATACCTGGGTCATATTTCCTTTGATTAAAAATAAAACAAAAAGAAAAGAAAAAATAATGTTTTTATTTATTTTATTTTTCTTAATAATAGGTAAGCGATGTTTTTGCTAATAACTTTATTGAGCTATAACTCACACTATACAATTTATCCGTTTAAAGTGTATCATTCAAAAGCTTTTAGCATATTCACAAAATTGTGCAACTTCACCATAATCAATTTTAGAATATTGTCATCAGTCCAAATAGGAACCTGTACCCAAGAAGTTAGGGACTTTACAATTAAAAACTCTGTAGTCTTGCCTTGACTGGAAGGAGATAGGCAATGAATGAAAAGATTTTCTCAAGTCAGTTTTTTCCATCTGCTCTTTGAAAGGCCTTTTTACCCAGAGGTGGGAAGCACTGACTGTCAGCTACAGATGTGAGCTGGCCCAAAGTGTAGGGGCTCAGACCAGAGCTCTTGATGACAACCTTCTGTATGTAGAAGAGGGAGGCACATCCCTGACCCAGCCAAGGAATGCAGGCACGCCCCCTCTCCTCCAGGGTCCTCCAGTTAGAACCAATATCGCTGACAGGAGCCAGGGGTTCACAGACACATGACAGAGGTTCATGTGTTGGACACCAAAACCCACTATTTCCTTGTCAGAGTTGTCATAGGCAACTCCATCCCACAGATAGCTAAACATCATGCCAGGTGCAGCATGAGCATGAATAGAAGATTCTAACGGATGCTGTGCCATGCAACTTGCTTTTGTAAACAAAAGTCTTCCTTTGTTCCCTCTTTCTTGCCAAAACAGCTTTCATGTCAGCAGATGAGAGGAAAGAGGTCCCAGACTCACACCTTCCAAAGGAACACATTGTGTGAGTGCAGAGTCTGGATTCCAGGGCCAACTCTCTATATCCCTTCTTTCCAACTTGAAATCCACTTTGCGTGTGGCTCAGTAGGTTGGGTGTCGCCCTGCAAAGCGCATCGGTTCGATTCCTGGTCAGGGCACATGTCTGAGTTACAGGTTTGGTCCCCGGTTGGGACGTGTGTGAGAGGCAACCAATCGATGTTTCTCTCTCACACCGATGTTTCTCTCACTTTGTTCCCCTCTCTCTAAAACTAAATAAACAAAATCTTTAAAAAAAGAAAACATTTTCCTTACCACATGGCATCAAATTACATGACAGTTTTGACTCCATCCCATGTGGCAGGTTCATAAAAGTCATTCCATTGTGCATAGTCACCACATTTATTTAGTCTGTTTGAGTGATCTAAAAAAAAAAAAAAAATCACAAGTGTGCTGAAGTTGTGATTTAAAAAGTCACAAATTAAAATTTGGGGATGTGAAAACTGAGGGCCAAATGCTTCAGCACAATTTATGAGGGTTTATTCAAATACTGTAATTCCTGCTAATAACTTTCAAATGAATCTCCACTTTTAAAAAAAGTCACAATGAGCAAAGATTATTTTAGATTTTTTCATTTATCTTCTCATTATCCTCCCATCACTATGGCTGGTCTCTCCATGGAGTCAAGAATACAAGTGAAGGCTGAATGTAGAATCAAGCACTGGTGCTTCTTTAGCAAGATTCTGTCCTGAGCCCTGACTTTGTTTGTCCAGGAGATCCCATGGCAACAACTGTCGATGGGTCTTCTGGGTACTACCCCTAGAACATCTGGGCTGTAGAAAATGGCCAATTAGTTGCCTTAGAAGAGAACATGAAGATAGATTGAAAAGTTACTAGGAGGGGAAACAGCAGTTTAAGGGGGATGTTACTTCCTTCCATGTGCACCTAGGCACTGCTTACAAACATGCACAAGCCTGGCATTTGTCTCTTTTCCGGATTTCTTTGGATCTATATGATGATAAATAGCTGCGGAGAAAATAAAGAATTGGGCCAACCATCCAGGTGTTTTGACTGGATGTTCCAGGCATTTCAGTATGCATTTATTGAGTGGTTCTTACAAATCAGGCTGAGAGGCACTGGGAGACCCAAAGATGAACAAGACACATTTCTATTCCTAAAATGTTTGTAACAGTCAGGCTTTGTCCTGAAGCCAGTAGAGCTTAGCTGCATCCTAGGAATTTTCAGTGAATTCAATGGGTACATGTGGAGGAAAGTTACAGTTTGCCAGGAACATTTGCCTGTAGGTCACATCTATGAATCAGATGGAGTAGATTATTTAAACAGGTAAAAGAAGAAGAAGAAGAAGAAGAAGAAGAAGAAGAAGAAGAAGAAGAAGAAGAAGAAGAAGAAGAAGAAGAAGAAGAAGAAGAAGAAGAAGAAGAAGAAGAACTGTGCCCATTGCATGGGGGAGGAGGATTATAAATTCCAACTGGTGTTGGTAATGTTGTAGACTGCCACATCCCAGTGCTGGATCAGGACTAGAATTTTTTCTGATGAGGGACTTTGTGTATGGTCATAGAATGTATTATGATTAGGGCATCAGTGTAATTTATCATCCCTAACCAGGGATTTTTTGAAAGTGTGAGTGGAAGTTATTCATAATTATACTGGGATAACAGGTGTAAACTGGGATGTCCTGAGCAAATGGGTTGTATGTTCACTCTAGTTATGGCTGAGACAACCTTAGCATGACACTTTCTTAGTACGACCTGTGAAATGCAGGGAAGGGTTGTTAATGTCACCTAGTGCACTATCTGCAGAGGCAAAGACACCAAATTTAAATGGTATGTAAATGCAGCTTTAATGGTCATACCCTCAGCATTTATTTTGTCATAACTTGCTTGGGATATGACCCTTCTTACCTACATTCCCGCTAACTCAAATGGCTGATTCTGGTTGGAAGTGGATACCCAGTGGAGGATTATGCTTAACTATGAGCTGGATCATCTACTTTCAGATAATCTACAGTTACCAGATGAGTTGTATTTTCAAAGTTAAGTGCGATGAAATAATGTATTCTATTTACTGCAAAAGAATGACTGGAATAAAATTTTGAGGTAGTTTTCATGAAAACAAAAGAGACAGTTAAGGTATTGACTCTTTAATTTTTCTTTGATTTTAAAAATCAGATTTCAAATATTTTATTAACAATATCTTATCCATTTCTCTTGGTTTGCAAATTTTGTGGAAAGTGCTTTAGGAATTAGAGTGATTTCTTTCTTAAACATTTTATTTCTCTCATGGATCATATTGAACTCAGCACAAACATGCTTTTTGGCACCTAGTAAGAACTCAAAAAATGTTAAATAAATGACAAGTAAGTGAATTTGGTTAAAACAAAGTAAAAATCAGTCATCTCATTTCCTTTTCAACTTATATACGAACTTCCAAAATTCTTTAAGAAATTATCCCCGAGCAGATATATCAATTTGTGTTTATGAGTCATTTTTAAGTCACTAACTTGTTGTATTGCTTGATAACATTGGTGTGTCTATGTGAGTGTGTGCACGTTTGATTTACTGTCTGCTAAGCCTAAAGCCTAAAATGTTACCAGCGCATAGTATTTAAAATTCAACACTTTTCTACATTCTGTGTAGGAATTCTACCCGATGCTAATATTTCATGATCTATATGTTTTGTGTGGGTGAATCCATCTTAGTCATGGGCAGTGATTATAACTGTATCAATGGCTCTACCTACAGTCCCTTGCATAGGATCAGACAGAATTCAACAACCAAGTGATTATTTTTTAATAATGATGACAGTGAGGAAGTAGAATCTTTATTTGGGTAGATTTTATAAGTAGAAGCTTGAGGAAAGGGACCCAGAATTTTTTTCTTTTTACCAAATTTTCTTCTAAATCATTAAAAGCAGCATAAAATAAAGATTGCTTAGTCTATGAACATTTCTATGTTAATTTGATATTTGCTAGGCACTGTGTCTTAATAAATCCATCTATCTTTTCCCTTGGAGTTAAGTTTTTTTTTTTTTTTTAAAAGAGATGCTATGCAAAATCTCAATCGTATGAGAAAAAAATTAATAGACTATATTTGGAAGGAGTGTGAAGAGTAACTGGCAAATTGTGGATACTGTACACTGTTAACATTTTATACTTTAACCCAAACAAAATTAATAGTTCACTTGGGCTTTGGAGAGATTGCTCCTGGACCAGCAGTGTAGTTCTGAATGACACAAATATAAGAAAATTAGAAATTAACTTTAAATGGATTTAGGGTTCTTACATAAATGGGAGTCACCCTTACATAAATTACTAAATCTCTTCAGAGTAATTTATCAGGCAGTTACATGTTGTTTTGTTATGTTGAAATTCCAGAAAATTTAATAACATACTTTCTGGAAATTGCATTAACATGGACCATTAATAAGCTAGACCTATAGAGCTTGTGTGGGAGTACTGTATAACGTTGCCATTAGCAATGTATAGTAAAGTGGAAACTGGTTAGCACTTAAGCCTGTGTATGGTAATGCTGTAAGACAAGGTTTTCCAACAGCTTTCAGTATCATCTAAAATAAGCACTTAGAAAATTGTTCTACGGTATTTAGCAGTTAACATGAGCCAACAGTGGTGAGATAAGTGGTCCCAAATGAAAAGGATATATGGGGAGCCAATTGTAGAATTTTATAGCCAGAAGAGCTCTTATCATTTAACTACTTCAAACCCAGATAAACAAGTTCAGAGAGGTCAAGTGACTTGCTCAAAGTCACACAGCTAGTTTGTGGCAGAGCCAGACAGATATGGTGGGTCTCCAGACTCTTGGCATAATGTTCTGCTCATCATATTACACAGAAATTGTAAAATGCTGGGTTGCCACTACTCACAAATAAGCAGGGGTCTGGCAGCTGATGGATAAATTTGGCTGGTGCAAACAATTAAGCAGAATAACTGCAAAATTGCAAAAAGTGTGAAAATTTATTTTCTCTTTGATTTGGATTTTTGGAAAAGAGGCTTCTAAAGCTGGTCAAATTCAAATAACTGCTAACTCTTTGCAAAAGGTTGCCCTACTTTTAGAGAACCATAAAATAATGATTCAGAAATGTGATTCTTGCTTAAAATCTATTGTCATCATCTAACAATGAAGGCAAAAATATTTGTTGCAGCCCTCTTACTCAGGTCTTCTCAGAATAATTAGGAAACAAAATAAATTACTTAAAGTGCAAGGAAAGAGGTCATTCGGGCCACAACCCAAGGCATTTTTATCTTTGTTGGGGATTTTCCAATTGTTTTAGACACAGCAAACTTGGAAAACAAAGACAGCTTATCATTAAAAATTAAACCTAGGTGCATTTGTAAGGACCTCTTCCCTTGGTTAAGGGAAGGCAGTCTGACTAGAGACTTCCAGCTTTGTTACAAGTTAATGAGAGGTTTTCACCCTATTTGCCCTTTGACCTTGTTGGCGCCTCTGCTGGTCGCCTTTGTGCTGTGGTCCTAAAAATACAGCCTTCCTTTTCATGTGGTTCAACTGTATTTGCAATTACGATGGTCTTGCCGAGCATTAAGAAGGCGAGGTCATCAGATAGCCACAAGCTTAAGGTCTTAACAGCAGCTATTAACAGTTTTGCTGGAAACCCAAGTATCATTTCAATGGTGGGGAAGACCTACAACGTGGCCGCCATAGCAGCAAGAAATTAAAAAGATAAATAACTTGGTTTGGAGTGTTCTAACAATGGCAGGTGTGAGACTAGATTATTTCTTTCCTTCCCACAGCTACCCGTGGTGTCACTTTCTACCCTTATTCCTCTGTTATTATTGTACGCGTTTCAGCATTGTTATATCTGCCGCATTTCATGACACTGCAAAAACATGGTTCAGAAAAGCTGAACTTCTAATTGTGGTGAGAAATAAGTTAGCTTAATTATTCTCGGGTAGTAGGAAAGATGGGTTTTGTTTCTCTCCACAAGTCTTTCGTTCCTAATCGCAATTCAACACCCTTTTTCCAGCATTGCTATGTATGAACTTCATGCTGCTAGACAAATAAATTCTTTGGAAAAATGCACATTTTTATTTGGAAATAATGCCATCTCTTTGTTAGATTTGCCGCAATCCTATTTCGCCTCTCCTGTTTTTAAGTCGAAAATGAAAAATTATATAGAAGATGTTTGTGCATCATATTGTGCCGAATGGTATGTAGGTCAGCATGCTGCAGCACCGAAGATAAGGGACAGGGAACAAGTGTTCTATGTACTTACAAGCAAATATCAGTCATAATAGAGGAAGACAGATCTACAAGAGCGTTTTGGCTTCGGAAATGTTTCTTGTCATTAGCATTTAAAAAAAGCTATGAGATTCAGGCCTATCAGCACCGATTCACAGCAAACCCTGGCTTGCACAGGTTGTTATCTATTTCGCACAGAGGTACAGCTGGTTAGCAAATGGATTTGCAGATTTTTTTTTAATTTTTTTATTTTTTTGCAGGGATGAGTAAAAAGGCAAAGAATCAGGTACTTACAACCCATTCAGAATGTAACAATTTTGTTTGTGTTATAAACCAAACCTTCTGTTTTTGCAAACTGCATTATTTTTAGAAACAGCTGATTTAAAAAAAAAATCTTTATTCATATTCCAATATCCCTAAGGGTTCTAATATCCATGAAGTAATACCAGCAACGAGAGCAATAAGAACAGCAGACTCCCATGATTCAGTTTACAATGTGGCTTTATTGTGTTAGCAGTCAAGTCAAAAGGCAATATCTAATATTTTCTAATTTTTTATTTCTCTCTCAACTCTAGATGTAAAGGAGGAGAAGGTGCTGGGTAAAGGAGCATGTGTGTGTGAGAGAGAGAGAGAGA
Organism: Furipterus horrens; assembly: GCF_987537825.1. Classification (NCBI taxonomy): domain Eukaryota; kingdom Metazoa; phylum Chordata; class Mammalia; order Chiroptera; family Furipteridae; genus Furipterus; species Furipterus horrens. The sequence continues at coordinate 119,170,067 of NW_028327177.1, forward strand.
GAGAGAGAGAGAGAGAGAATATACTACTGAGTCCTCATTTGGTAGGGTAAGGGTAATGTGAACTGATATCAATTATCAGAAAGAACATCACTATGCAAGAAATACAATAGTATTTTTTGTTTGTTTGTTTGAAACTATACTATATGGTAGATAATGCTGATTGTGTCCTTGGGGGGAAAAAAAAAAGGTAATTATTCAGAAGAGGAAATCGCAAGGTGTTTCGGTCTCCTGGGTCTGGAGATATTTAAATTATAGGCTTTTATTAAAGGGGTGCTTGGGGAGTTTCCTAAATGAAGACATGGTGCAGGGACCTCATTTTTTAACATGGGTGCATATAGCTATCGGTCAAATATTTTCTGTAAAGATGCTGAATTGTGAGGAGTGTCAGACTTGGCACGTCCAAAAGCATTGCCCCTGAAATCGAACCCAGTGGATGAATTACTGTGAGTGATTAGTCCTGTAATCAAGCGATCTGTGAGGCTCCTGAGGTCACATTCACTGTTCATTTAGAGTCTACTTATGTTAGACCCCTCCTAGTGCGACTTGCTCCATTACTAGGGAGGTGACAGAATCCTGTTCAGTGAGTCAGGATAAGCCAAATCCTTTGTCAACATCTAAGACTGAGATCAAAGATTGGAATAAGGCAGGGGTCGTGGGGGAGGTGACGAAAGAGCACACAGAAATTAAGAAGTGGATTGCATGTTCCAGAAACATTTGATAAATGAAACACTCTGTTGAAGTACACACCAAGTATTTTTTATTACAGCGCTTTATTAGAAAATAGACAATCAGCCACTTCACTTTTAAATCAAGTTTTCTTGAGTTAGTTCATTCCCCTGTCTGGCAAGGCAAATACAGTAGTTTTCACTGAAATCATCATACCCTAGCCAATCGCCTTTTGTGGGAGCATCTGGGAAAGAACTGGTCTTGCTTTTCCCATTTTGTTTCATTTTCCTAACCTGTCTTCTTAGGGAGGTCCATGGATAGAACTGCGTTTCAGTAATTGGCTTCCTTGCAATCTGTATATTTTTATTTTATGCGTTTAAAAACCTTATTCTGAGAGGGGGTCCATAGGTTTCCCTAGGAGTCCATGGCCCCAAAAAGGGTAAAGAGGCATACCTGAAAAAACCCAAAAAACCCAAAACCCAAAGCGAGAGGTACTCATAGAAAAGCACACCTGGGGTCAAGTGACAGGTAAATTCTGTCTACCTCTCTCACTGCATCTGAAGACCTGGAATGTCTTAAAATGCTGCGGACGAAGAGAGCTAAAGGACTACCTGAAGGAAAGTGTATCGAACAGGGTATGCTGGGGCATAAGGAAGTTAAAAGCTCTATAATTCACATCTGTGCATCTTTTTTTTTTTTTTTTTCAGAAAGCTTGCCTTCTTTCTCTTGCCTCTTCCTTTTCCTCTCTTCTTTTATTCTTTCCTTCAAATGAGTCTGACTTACCTTACTAAAATTCTCATTAACTAGAGGCTTAAAGAGAACAGAGACTGTTCTGTGTTAGTCACAGGACCTGGTGCAGAGTAGGAGGTCAATAAACATTTACTGCGTATGACGTAGTGAATGAATGAATCAGTTTTGTAAAGAGAAATGATACTCTGTACTGGAGACTTCCGTCTGGACAAACAAAGGCTTAAAAGAGCCAATAAAATCTCAATGAACGTTGGCAATGAAGTCCTATTGAAAAAATTCAGACCTACCAGATAACAAACTGTAAGATTCAGATGTATAAACTCTGTGGCCCAGAGCTAATCTCACTGTGTGGACAGTCTCTCTCTCAGTCTCTCTCTCCCTCTCCCTCCCCCCTCTCTCTGTCTCTCTCTCTATCTATCTATCTCTCTTGTCCCTCCAGAATAGAATTCTCAGATAAAAAGGATAGCCGTTGTGAACAGGAAGACCACATGACAGTCTCCAGGCACATCACCTGGGTCATAATAAGAATTTCCCATGTTAGGTCAGCTAGTACTTTTGTAAGCCACTAATCTCTAAAAACATTAAAATCTTTTTCATGCAGAAAAACAACATAAAAGGATAGTAAAATAAGTAACAGTCGTCAGCAGCCGTCCGTCTCGAGAGACGATGGTGTAGCTTCTTAAGAGTCTATCTGCACCGCCGAGAATGGCTGTGCAGTCCGACTCGGGAGTGACACGGTATCTGCCTCCTCCCGTGTTGAATCGACATCTTGCGATGACGCTGGAGTGTCCTCTCCAGTGAAGCTGAAGCTACAGAGCCTGGGCGGGGTGATATGGAGGGTCTGCTGTTGCCCATGCAGCAGACCCCCCCTCTCTTCGCAGCTGAAGGGTCCAAGGGAAAGACGGAGTCAATACAGCTTGGCTTCAGGTGCGCCGCAGGAGTTGCCGGTGTTGACTACAACGTCAAACCGCCTTAGGGACTCCGGCTCCGGATTTTCTGTCGGGGTTTACTCCCCTAGCCTTCCCCTAAAGAGGTATGCCGCAAGGCAGCGGAGGTTTTTTGGAGTCAGAGTACTCGTCGTCGTCGGCAGCCGTCCGTCTCGAGAGACGATGGTGTAGCCTCTTAAGAGTCCATCTGCACCGCCGAGAATGGCTGTGCAGTCCGACTCGGGAGTGACATGGTATCTGTCTCCTCCCGTGTTGAATCGACATCTTGTGATGACGCTGAAGCTACAGAGCCTGGGCAGGGTAATATGGAGGGTCTGCTGTTGCCCATGCAGCAGACCCCCCCTCTCTTCGCAGCTGAAGGGTCCAAGGGAAAGACGGAGTCGATACAGCTTGGGTTCAGGTGCGCCGCAGGAGTTGCCGGTGTTGACTGCAACGTCAAACCGCCTTAGGGACTCCGGCTCCGGATTTTCTGTCGGGGTTTACTCCCTTAGCCCTTCCCCTGAAGAGGTATGCCGCAAGGCAGCGGAGGTTTTTTGGAGTCAGAGTTTTCCTTCTCTGATGTACCCTGACTGGAAGATCGAACCAGCGACACTTAGCTCGCAGGCCGACGCTCAATCCACTGAGCTAAACCAGCCAGGGCTAGTCAGAGTACTACATCACAAATATTGCTGAAGTTCCCTTTCACCTCTTCCAAATCCATTCTTTATCCTCGCCAAATTGAAAAATGTCATCACTGATTTTGGCCTATCATTCTTTTGCCTTCCATTACAAAGATGTTTATCAATGGCATATTGTTTCTCTTTGTATTTTTTTTTTTAACAAATAGTGTCATATTGACTGTTTTATGTATTTTTATGTTATTTGATGTTTTCACTGAAATTATGTGTCTGAAATTCATCCACGTTGATCTATATAGCAATGGGTTACCAATTTTTCAGTGTTACATAGTATTCTGTTATGCAAGTAAACTCAGCTTTTGTACAGTTGCCTGTTGATAGCACCGTGATTTGTTTCTCTGTGGTGCCACAACTCACGGTGTTATGTGCACTTCATACAGTCTCTTGGGACTGAACATAAAGGAACCGAACAAGTACATTTTAATTTAATAAAGGTATATTTTTGTTGCAGAGAACTATCATAGAGTGATCAGTAAAGTACTTCTAAACATAAAAGGAGTTAAATTAGGAACAATTTAAAATTTCTGACTGAAGAATTTGTACATATATTTTTAAATGGATGATAGAAATTATTATGATTTATCAAACTATTATGGTTTTAGGTACTTCTGGATACATTTATGAATGATGTAATAACTTTTACATCTATAATATGCTAGAAATGACACATTCTGCAACTGTTCTAATTGGTGATAAAATTTTTTTAGGTGACTTAAAACTATGGAGAAGGCACCCAAATAAAAAAAAATTCTTTTGAGATTAGGGGAGCAAGCAGTCTTAAAGACCATTTAGGAATAGGATTACTGGGTCATAGTGTATGATCATGTTCAACTTTTCAAGGTAAGCTCAAACTGTTTTTCCAAAAAGGTTGTTCCGATTTGCATTTCTACCAGTAAATGATGGTTTGTTCCTCCTCACTCTTGTCAACAGCACTTATGATAGTCATATTTTTAAGTTTTTGCCACTTTGGTGTGGGTAAAATGTTATCTGATAGGGATTTGATCCTGTAATTTCTTTAATGCATTAGAATACTTCCTCATGTGTTTCTTCGGCTACTTGTGTTCGCCCTTCTATGAAATGTCTGTTTTTGTCTATCCCAGAGGAATTTCTGTTCACTATGACCTGTATAGTCCCTCTAGTTTCCCATTCTCCTTCCTATTAGTTGGGGTTATATGAATAGTTCTAGCCAATGGGCCATGAGAGGACCTAGAGCATTTAAGAGTTGGTGCATGATCACTGTGTCTCCTCCTGACATAGTGATCATGGAGGCTAACCTGGAGAGGATAGAGCTACCAAACTGAATCAACTTGGATTACTGAATTCAGGACAGCTGTCTTGAAGAGTCACTTGACCCGTAGTTGACAATCTATGAACAAGAAATAAACCTTAATTCACTGAGATTTTAGGTTTCTTTCTTGATCCAGCATAGTCTAACCTATTGTGACAAATATGGTATATTTTATTCAGTTATTAATTTTCACTTTGTAATGATTAATAAGGATTCTTTATGTATTCTGGCTACTGACCCTTTTCTGTTTTATATATAATCCAAATATCTCCTTCCAATTTATGGATTATGTTTTTATTCTTCTTATGGCATCATTTGATGAGAAGCTCTTCAGTTTAATGGAATCAAATTCATTAATATTTTACTTATGATTTGTGATTTGTATATTAAAAAAATTCAACCCAACTCTAATGTCTTTTAGATAGCTTTTATTTTTTCATGAAAGTTTTAACATTTTGTTTTTTACTTGGTTTTCATTTATCTTAGAATTGATTTTTTTTTCTTGTCTAAAGCAAAAGTAGCAATTCCGCTTTTTTGCTTATTTTCCTTTATGGATGACCACAATCTGTCATTTTCTCTTTAATATGCAATGCCACCTCTCTCATAAATTGTGTTTCCATATACATTGGGTCTGATCTGGTCTCTCTGTTCATTTGTTCTACATGTCTATGCCTACACTGTATTATTATAATGGATTTAGTACATGTTTCCCAGTAGGGCAATTTCCTTTGCCTCTTGTTTATCTGAGAGACTATTTCTGGTCCTTTGCTCTTCCATACACATTTTTTAATTGGCAGATCAAGTTCCTTGAAATCTCTGGAATTTGATATGCATTTGATTATAGAACTACATTTGATTTTAGAACTTCATTTTGGGTACATTTGGGCAGAGCAGATCTCTTTATTATACTGATATTGCCTATCCATTTAATAATTATCTATTCCATTTATTTGGGCCTTTTCCATGTCTTTTAAATTTTTATAATTTTTCCATCAAGTTGTTTTACATGTACTGCCAAACTTAGTTTTTGAAACTTTATTTATTTTTCTTGCCCTTCAAACATCTTTTAAGCTTTTATTATGCAATAGTGCTTACACTAATCTTATTTTGTTTATCCTCTTCTTTTTTTTCTGAAGTATTTGAAAGACAATCCCAAACATTTTGTTATTACACCTACAAATACTCCACTATTCATGTCAAAATAATAATTTTTTTAAACCATAATGGCCATGTCATTGTTATGCTTAATAAAAATAGTAGTTCCTTTATATCATCTAATACCAAGTCTAGGATGAAATTTTCTTAATCGTTTCCAAGATGGCTAGTTCATTTTTGGATTCAAACAAAATCCACATGTTACATTTAGTTGTTTGACCTCACATCTCTTATTAATCTGATGCATCCTCTGCTCCTGTTTTTGACTGATTTATTGACACATCTATGACTCTTGACCTGTAGAATATCTTATATTTGGAATTGTCTGCTTGCTTCCTTGTTGTGTTGTCTAATTGTTTATCTATGACTCCTATTTCCTGTGATCTGGGAATTAGATCTAGAAGCTCAATAAGATTGGGATCAGGTTATGTATATACTGTAGGGGGATGCTATTGCCACTAAGCCTGAAGAGGGACAGGGAGGGACGGTTGTAACCAGGGAAGAACTGGAGTAGTGAAAGATGGGCCACCTGCAGGGAGTTGGGGCCAAAGAGAAAAAGCGGCAGTTGCCAGAAATTCAGGTGAACTAGAGAGGATGGAATGACTTCAATCTCTCTCTCTCCCCTCCCTATGTCCTCTGAACCCAATTGGGCACCTGTGTGAAGGAGTTTGTTAAGGTCAGATTCCTGGGGCACAGAGCAATGCAGGGAAAGACAGAGAATGGAGCTGAGGGACCCATAGAAAATAATTGACACAGCATTTCATGATGATTATTGTCTTGTTCTATTACTTCATCAAGAAGCGTAAAAAAAGGTAATTATCTAATTCTGTCATTGCTTCTGTATTAATTAGCTGACATTTTTCTATAAAGAAAGATTTCTTTTTATTTATTATTTGGTTGCTCTGAAAATAGAATTTGTATTAAAAGCAAAATTAATGCTTCTTTTAATTAATTGCTATTAATTAATAGATTAATGTTTAGAGTACTTAGTAAATGTCTGAGCAACTTTCATTGGTGCCTGATGAGCTATGAATTTTCACATACTGTATTGGACATGTTTCAGTTATTGGAGTCATATTCTTTTAATGCCCATATTGTCCCATCTTAGCCCAGTGGAAGCCCTATCCAACTAGATCCTGTGTCCTGAGCTTATCTAATACATTTCCTGCCCCAGAGCTAAAAGCAGTAATTTCTCCAAAAATCCTGATTCCATCGGTGACAATTTAGAAGCCTTAATTCGAGGTATGAGGCATGTCTACCACTTTTGGGTTGCCACTGCTTCCACCCTTTTAAAGTGGACAGAACTAGGAAATATGTACAATTTTGTAAGAAAAAGAATATTATGAGGTCTTTCCAATTTAAACTTCAGTTTAATGATGGTTCATAAGGGCATAATTTTTTGCTTTATCCTAGAATGTAATATTACTGATTTCAAAATCAAAGTACTACTATTACTACTAGCAATTATTAGCAAGACTACTGAATGAAACTTAAGATTTCTTTGTGACTCTGTTTTTAGAAAATTTCCTGCTAGCGAAGTACACTCAAGATAGTCAATTGAAGTAAAGAGTTTCTATGAGAAGTTATGCCAACAACTAGATGTTTAGTTAGATTCATTTCCTTCAGTCTGCTTTCAATTTTGAATCACTGATTATTTTTTTGATTTAATTTTGTTTTTTAATTTATATGGTTCCAATTTCAAAACTATATAACAAGATACATCCTTAGCAGTCTGGCTTCTATCTCCTTCTCTTCTATCCTGCTCCATAGTTCACTCAAAGCTTTAAAATTTTCCTTCTATTGTTTCTTTTCAAAAATATAAACAAATAGCTATGTAAAAATCTTATTGCACAGCAGTATGTTTCTAGTTAGCACACAATAACAATAAAACTTCAAAGAAAGCACACAATAAACAAGTGATTTTTGCATGTTGCTTTTATTGTTAGCAATATATATGATGATTCCGTTATCAACATTTAGAGATTTTTTTTATAGCTTATTCCTTTTTTACAGCTTATTCCATATCATATTATGTGACTCTACTGTAATTTATTCAACCAGTCCCCAGTAGTGGACATTTGAGTTATTTCCAGTGTTTCAGAAAGTAATGGCACAGTAAATAGCTTTGTGCCTACGTTATTTGCATTTGCCAGTGTCTGTGGGATAGAGTCCTGGAGGTGTCATTGCTGGATCAAATGTGCATGTGAAATTAGGCTAAATAATGCTAAACATAATATTATGCCATTTTTTTATTTGCACCACCATTCTAGGAGGTATGATCTTCACTTTATAATTTCTACTATCATTTTCTATTAATCTTCATTTTCTATAAATTTTTTATGATGAAAGGGTGTTAAACTTTTAAATGTTTTTGGTATCAATTAAGGCTATCATTGTTTGATCTGTTCTAATTTTTTTCCATTTATTGAGGTGAATTGTAAGATTTTCTATAATTAAACAAGATTTTCACTCCTGAGATAATTCACCTTAATCAAGATACATTACATTTTAAAAAACTATAAAGTTGAATTCAATTTGTTAATATCTTATTCAAAAATTTGCACCCATATTCATGAATTAGATTGGTCTGTACTTGCATCTTCTATTAAAACCTAGTACGGAGACTTCCGGCCAAGATGGAGGTGTAGACAGACATGCTGCTTCTCCCTCCACAACTAAGAAGAAATACAACTACCTCAAAACTAGAAACAACCAGAAGTTCCAAAAAATCAAAGTGCGTGGAAGTCCTACAAACAAAGATAAAAAGAAGAAATACTCATCTAGACAGGTAGGAGGGGTGGAGTGGGCAGAGAGGACATGGTGTGATGGTGACAGCAGTGGCAACAGCAACAGGCCAGGGGAAAGCTCAGTTACACGTTTTAAAGAGTCAGGAGGGACACCTGGGGAGCATTCCCAGTTCCTCACCAGACTGTGCAGCTCATTGTCCCAGCATTGGGAAAATCAAGCCTTATTGCTTTTGACTGTGAAAACCAGTGGGGGTTGGGATGGAGGCAGAAACTACCGGTCTCTCAGCAGAGTCTGCCTGTTTAAAGCCACCCCCCCACCCCCGGATCTAGAACATTTGCTCACTCTGGGAACGATGGCCAGGGCAGCAGCTAGAGGGGTGCCAGTCCAGTGCAGAAGTGGAAGAAGTGCCTGGAGAAGGGGCGAGTGCTGGGCAAGCAGCATTGTTCCTTCTCAGACCCCTCTCCCGCATACAGCGCCACAACGTGGTGAAACATGTCGCCCGTTACTGATGAATATCTAAGGCTCTGCCCCTTACAATATGGTAGGAGCAACAGGTCTACCTGGGACACGGAAGCAAACAAACACAGGAGACTTCTGGCCAAGATGGAGGCCTAGACTGACATGCTCTGTCTCCCTCCACAACTAAGAAGGAACATAACTACCGCAAAACCATAAATAAACAGAAGTATCAGAAAATAAATGGAAGGACAACATATGAAGTTATAAAGAAGTGCTGCCCTTCTGGACAGGTAGGAGGGGTGAAGCCAGGGAGGAGAGTTCAAGCTGTGCTGTCTGCAGCAGTAGCAGCAGCAGCGACAGGCAGTGGGACTGCAGTAAGCACAGACACCCGTATTTAAGGGGAGGCGAGAAGCGCCTGGAGAGCACCCCTGGCTGCAGCCCAGAACCGTCAGCTTGCGATTTCAAAGCTGGGGGAGGCAGACCTCCATTGCCTTGGACTATGAGGCCTGGAGGGCGTGGGTTGGAGGAGGAGGCTCCCAGTCTCTCAGCGGAGAGTTAACAGCAGGAATCCATCTTGGACCCCACCCCCCGCAGAAAACGCCACAGCATGATGAGACGGGTTGCCCGGTTGTGACAAGTGCACGGGGCTCCGCACCCTACGCATAGGAGGTGTGACAGCCCTGCCCAGGAAGCAAAGGTAAAC